>NC_056733.1:1972919793-1972944793 GCF_019279795.1 Protopterus annectens
CCATACCTCTCACGTGTATCTCATTATGAGGGTGATTCCTTATTTTGAGCTTTAAAATGTCAACAAAATTAGGGGAAAAAATCATTTTTGAACTTTCTAGACACACAGTCAAATGAAGAGCCATAAAGTTAAATGTGCTCATCTTTCTGCACCCTGCAATATTCTTTTTAAAAGTATTGCAGCAGCATGAAAACTAGTATTGGCATGAGACTGGCCACATTTTGTGCCTCCCGATTCGCTCCCTTTACATCAGAAACAAATGCTTGATTGGCTTGTATACTGCAATGTTGATTGACTTTAATTGTGGTCAACGAGCCAGTCAAATGTCGTAAAGTGCAACTACCAGTATTCATTGTGGAATAGCGGAACAGTGGGTTAAATCAATCACAAATGTGGAGTGTTCAGTACTATCCGTAGCACTTGGATGCTTAGCCACAAGGGCAGCTAGGTGTGTGTGTGTGTGTGTGTGTGTGTGTGTGTGTGTGTGTGTGTGTGTGTGTGTGTGTGTGTGTGTGTGTGTGTGTGTGTGTGTTCATTTATTATTGTTTCCCACCCATTGCAGTAAAATGCAGTAATCAGATAGACTGGCACTTGAACAGAACTTTATTCAAGTTGCTAAGCTTTACACAAATTGTCTCATGGGTGGTTTTCTACCTGTAAGGTAATTTTTTACTCTTTTTATCCTTTTAAGTAATTCTGTGGTATTGCTGTGGCACAATACTGTGAAAATATTAGGTTATCGTTTGTGTTCTTAGTTTAGTTATGTTGTTGGGAATGTGATACTGTTAAGATGTATTAAACTGAATGCAGCTTAAGTGAAACAAGTATCAAACCCCTTTTAACTGAATGGATGATGTGGATGAGTGAGTGAGTTTTATGGTGCTGGACTTTTTACACTGTCATGGCATCTGAATTTATGTGGAGAAATTTATGTTACAGTTTTTCTGTTTGGATAACTTCATTTTACTTGATATTTTAGTCATTTGTTTTTGTTGGAGTAAATAGCTGAATTTTGTTTTATTTGGGAAGATGTTTGCCTTTACCCACAGGTAGAGATCAATGCACTTCCTACTTTTTTTATTTATTTATTTATTTATTTATTGGAGTATGGTACCTTTTTTTTTGTTTTATTTATTTATTTATTTTATTTTAATTCCTTAATGGTGCAGAAAGGATAGAGATAAGTGGAAATATAAGCATAGCAGAGAAATAAAGGAAATGATCCAAGCCAGTATTTGTACAATAAGTAAGGACTGTGATTTTAGCAAAGCTTTCAACAGAGTATACTACAAATCAACTTACAAGGACAAAAATATAAAACGAACTGAGCAAGTACATTAAAAAGTTCAGGAAAACAAGGACACAAAAACAAATTTACGTCAAAGTTTAAATCAGCTAAGCATGCATTATCTACACAAAGAAAGAAAAGCAAGAGACTTCACAGTAATAGTTAATGTTTCAACTGTGAAAAAATAAGGAACTGGACTTTAGGTCAATACATGCAAAACAGCTGAGGGGGTGCAATATGCTGTGAATGTTAAGAATGTTAACAATGGTAAACCATTGTACATGAAATTTTTAATTTCTCCAAGTCTTTTGGGTTTCTAATACCATGACGGGAATGGACTCCATTCCTAAGTCAAAGTACGATTAACGTTTATGAAATTAGTATTGTTTCACTCTTTGATGTCAGCCAAAAGTGTTCTTCGCAGCACCTGCAGTGTGCCCAATAACGACTCCTGCAATTCGTACAGGTTAACATGGATTGGTAACAGATCTAAATACAACTGTAGATTCTTTATAAGACCCCTTGTTCCTACTACTATTGGAACTGTCTGGGTATCTTTCTTCCACATTGCTCTTGTTTCTACCTACAAATTCTGATACCTTATGACTTTCTGTCTCTGTGTACACAAGACCCTGTAGTCACTGAGTGTGGCGATTTCAATGATCAATGCTATTTTTGTCTTCTTTTCATGGACCACTATATCCAGTTTTCTAGCATCTATCTTCTGAACCGCTGCTAATGGGGGATCCCATGTGATATAAACTTCATTATTTTCCATGATGTTTTGTGGCTCATGTTTCCAGTGTTTTTCTGCCACTTCAATACCATAATATTTGCATAATCCCCAGTGCAACAGTGTTATAACAATATTATGCCTTTCAGTATACAGTCCTTCTACCATTAGTATGTCACAACCAGCAACAATGTGTACAACTGTTTCCAATTCAGTTTTTCAAAACATGCATTTGACTGTTTCTACCACATGTTCAATGGACTTTGTAAACCAGCATGTATGCAGCCACTATCTTGGGTTCCCAATATTAACCTTTCATCTCTTGGCTTAAATTCATCTCTCCTTAACCATTCCTGCATTTGTTTCTGATCAACATTAGGTTCTTCCAAAAATGTTGTATACTTGCAACTATATTTATGCTTTTCCCACATTTCTTGCCTTCTCATCTGGTCCTTCACCTTATATTCTTTCTTTTGTTTTTTAGCACATTCAGTTGCTGTCTGATTTTTATCTGCTTCTGGTTTGATTTTAATTCCTGCTTAATGCCGATATGCTTCTGCTAAATTAAGCATCTTAGAGTTATTCTCCTCATGTTTCAAAACTTTCACTACATTTGGGTCTTGTGAGGTCAGCAGATATGTGTGGAGTCTCACAACTGTAATCAGTTTCAAAGAGGACCATCCCTCCTTCAGAATGGGGAATATATAATCTTGGTATATACTGATTTTTATAAATCATTTGGTGAGCATGAAGCATCCTTGTTTTCCTATCTAATCTATCCAACATGTTTTGGAACCAGTCAATCACTCCAAAACTGTAAATTAGGACAGGAAGAGCAAATTGGTTTATAGCTTGGATTTTGTTCCCAGATGTGAATGCTGTTTTCAGAATTAATTTAAGTCTTCTAAAGTATTCCTTACTAAGTTTTATTTGCATTTGTTCATGTTTTATTGTTATCCTTCATCAAGTCTCATATATTTATACACTCCCTCTGCTCAAGTTCTTTTATATCACATTCTTGTCCCAAACTGATGTTTTCCTGGTGCTGCAGTTTTCCTGCTTTAAAGGTTTCTTTTGCACACTTATCAAGACCAAATGACATTCTTATATCATCTGAAAATGTTTTGACAATCTGCAGCTGTGCTTTCAGTTACTCGTTTGATGACATATACAGCTTTAAATCATCGACAAAGAGAAGATGAGAATTATTTATACTTTCTTGTTTTCTAGGAGCCAAATTGTAACCATGGCCTAATCTGTTAAGTAAAGAGCTTAATGGGTTAATGGCAGGAAAGAATAGCAACAGTAACAGAGAGTCACCCTGGAATATCCCCTTTTGAATTTTTATCCCTGGGATAATAATCTGTCCTTTATCATGGCTTAATAGCAAAGTGGTCTGCCACTGTTTCATGGTCACTGTAATGTAATCAATCAGTGTAGGGTGTATCTTATACATTTTTAAGCACTTTTTTATCCATGAATGCGGGATACTATCAAATGCTTTTTTGTAGTCAATCCATGTCATAATTAAATTGTTCCCCTTTTTACAGTTCTCCAGTATGACTTTATTTAACAACAAATGATCCTTTGTTCCATATGAACTGTATACAGTACATGAACGATATAAATTCACTACTGACTTTTAAGAACGATGGACCATACTTGAGAACTATTTAATTACAACTTACTACGTGTCATTCCATGAAGGCATTGTGCAATTGTGGTTATTGGGGTGTGAGACTAAATTAAACTGATTATAAAAAAAGATATTTATTTTTTCTTTCTTACTGGGGACTGTTGCAAACTTTGTAAACTATATTTGAGCACTGTTTTAATCTGCAATGTGTGTTTCCCTTTCTAGGAATGTATGATGTTTTTATTTTCTAAAGGCAAAAGAGAATAGAAAGATAAGAAATATATTTAAAATGTAAAATGTAACTATTTGTAGTTTCACATCGAGGACCTAATTGCTTGCATATAAGTAAGTCACAAAAATATTTGGAGGAGGGGAACCAATGGTCATAAAACACAAATGCAGTGCACTTCAAATAAACAACTCCAGAACTGTTAAACAACGCAATCAGTATCCCAAAAGTTAATAGGTATATGGGAAACCATGTGTTGTTCTTTTTCTATTGCCTTCTATGTGGGAATCAAACTGATGTAACCTAGTATAATATATTAAACCCTGGTTCCAGAGAAACTTTTCCATTACATGTTGAACAAATGGTTTAGTTAATTTTCTTTGGAAAAGGAGGAATAATCAAAAATGTATACTCACGCATATATACACATATACCTATAGTTGTCTAAGCCTGATTGTTAGGCTTTGCTTTGGACACATCACTGAAAGTTTGTGATATCTGCCTTGCATCTTCTAGGAAGTTAGAACAGTAATGGTTACTGTACTTTTTAAGCTAGCAGAAGTTTAATTTATTTATTTAGCTTAATTAGATTTCTTCTTTATGTTTTCCTGTCTATGTAAATAAAAGTTATGTACTTACCATAGTATATGTGTTGTATGTTTTCATCCTTCCTCAACGTTTGGGGTCTCAGATTCAACCTCAGACTCGTCTTCAGACACCTCAAGCTCCTTCCCTTACCCATAATCTTCTCTTCTCTTGAATTAAGTCAGCTCATATTTGTCTCTATTCAGCCTGTCACTTATATCAAAACTGTACCCAGCAATCAGTAAATTCTAAATGAAGTTGTATATCAACTACAGCAGAAAGATGAAGAAGAAAAAAAGAGGACTAGAGCTCATGCAGCAAGGCTGACAGAAAATACTCCCCATGACATGCTAGCAGCCCACATGAAAGGAACTTATAAAATATGAAGGGGGCTGGAGGGCCCAAGGTTGAGAACGGAAGAAAACAGACAACACAGATATATAGTTATGGTAAGTACATAACTTATATGTGATGTTATCTTTTTCATTCATTCATCAACCGTTGGGACACAGTCCCCTAGATGGTCCTCAAGGAAGGATATTCTGGAGTACACCAGAGCCAAATGCTGCCCTATTCCTAGACAAGATGTCCAGTTTTTAATGAGCTATAAAGATAATGAGCACTGGACCATGTAGCAGCTACTTAAATGACATCCATAGACGTTCTGGACCAAAAAGCAGACAATGTGGCCATAGATCTGGTGGAATGAGCCTTAGATAGTTTAGGTAATATCAACCCTTTATTCTTACAGACAAATGAAATGTAATTGGTTAGCCATCTACCTAAAGTTATTTTTGATACTGTCTGTCCAATTTAGCTTTGGAAAAAGAAACAAGCAATTGGTCTGATTTTCTGAAATCTTAAATTCTGTGAACACAGAATCTAAGTTGTCTATAAATATCCAGTAGGTGCAGCATGCATTGTCTCTTGGAAAATCTTGGAAAGAACACAGGCAGATTGATGGACTAGTTGATAGTTGTCTCTGACGCCAGCTTGATTAGGAAGGAAGCTCGTCTGGTCAGGATAAAACAGATGAACGGTTGTTGGTTTGGTTCAAACAGCTTTATTGCATACAAGCACATCAGGATTGGGGTTTAGTAACTTAAACTTAAATAAACTTATAAACAGACTGACTACTGCACTCATACATGTTAACACTCTGGCTGTTCAATCAAATGGCACTGCTGCCTGCACATGCTCTCTATTTATATGCACATACCCTCACTTTGAAATGCTTCTTAAAGTCACAACACACTCTCTGTTCTACATCATCCCTCTTTGAGAAATAAGTCATGGACACTAATAATGACAATAATCATTGACATGCAATTATACAGAAATAATCCTTTGACATGCAACTATACAGAACTAATTACAAGTGAAACAATCATGTCCAGGTTGCTGTGTATTTTATACTAGATCTGGAAATACGAGCTGATCATATGACATAAAAATTAGGACTGGGTTTAGCAACAGGGACTGTCTTTAATGAATGTTCAATTTCAGGGACATCTGGGACATCATCAGGAACAGGAATGGATACTGAGACATGTCCTTCAACAGGAACATCGTTCTGGATTGCTTTGAGATCTAGAGTCTGTAGTATCAATGGTACAATACTGCGATATTGATTCAGACACCAGAAGAAGATGCCTGCAATTTATTCTGTATTCTACGCCATCGGATTCTACTAAGTAAGATTTTGGCTCAGCACATACACTTCTCACCTGACCAATTCGATCAAAACCATTCGCTGTTTGGATCCTCCCTATCTCTATTTCTTTCAATGCTTGAAGAAATCTGCTCATTTTATCATAGTTGGACTTCTAGAATGAACGCTTTTTGAATAGTTGGGCTTTGATTGCTCTGGTGTTTTTAGCATTAGGCACCAACAAACTGGAACTGATAGGCAAGGTTGTTCTTGTTTGCCTAGACAGTAGTCTCTGAGCAGGTGAGCCAAGTAAATTGTCATGGGGTATATTTCTGAAATTAAGCAAATTCAAGAAAATATTGGTATTGACGTCTCTAGTAATTGCTTTGCACTTTGTACTGCACGTTCAGCTAGGGCATTTGACTGTGGGTATTCAGGACTACTGGTAAAATAGATAAAGTCACATTCTTTTGCAAATTTCTGAAATAGCTGACTGCTAAACTGGGCACCGTTGTCAGAAATAACTTTGTGTGGACTACCATGGACTGAGAAGTGACATTTCAACTTAGCAATGACAGTACTGGACATTTGGTTAGGTAACAGATCAATCTCAAACCAATTTGAGTAAAAGTCTACCAACACTAAGTAATGTTGAGTATTCCACTCGAATATGTCAGTGGCTACTGTTGACCAAGATAGTTCAGGAATCTGTGTTAGCTGAAGCAGCTCTTTTTGCATAGTACTATTGCATACTGAACAAGATAAAAGTACTTTATCGATATATTTTGACAGAGAAGGCCAAAATACTAGTTCTCTTGCCCTTCTTTTGGTAGCTTTGAAACCTGGGTGGCCATGATGCAAAATTTGGATGTACTTGGGTTGTAAGGAAGTAGGAACAACAACTTTAGGACCTTTGAAAATGATACCATCTTCCATCAACATCTCACCTCTGTAAGAAAAATAAGGTTGCTCTTCTCTTGGTACACAAGATTGCTTTGATGGCTATTCAACATTAATAAAGTGGTTTAGCTTTTGCAAAATTGGATCAGTCAAAGTCAAAATGCTCTGCATCAAGCTTTCATGTGGTATTTCTGAGTGATCTGGATAAGGTATCAGCCAGATAAAGACATCTGCCTTTTGTAGAGACCATTTTGAAGATGTACTTTTGTAATCTGAGCATCATTCTTTGTAGTCTTGATGGAGCTGTATGCATAGGCTTCTTTAAAATAATTACTAGAGGCTGGTGATCAGTCTCAGTCTGGATAGCTCAGCCATAAATATAATTATGGAACTTCGAACATGCGAACACAATTGCCAAAAGTTCTTTCTCAGTCTGACCATACTGCACCTCAGTTTGGGTAAGAGTTCTACACATATAGGCTACTGGTCTATTCTCTTGAGGAATAACTGCACCAAGACCAAACTTTGAAGCATTGCATGAAAGAATTACTGATTTGTGGACATCATAGTATCTTAACGTAGGTGGACTGGTAATTTTCTGTTTCAGGTCATCAAATGCTCTCTGGTATTGTTTCAACCATGACCAGGTAACATTTTTGTATGTCAGCTCTCTTAAGGGCACTGATAATTCATTGTAGTCTGGTATAAACTTGCCCAAATAGTTAACCATGCCAAGAAAATGCTGTAAGGCTTGGACATTGTCTGGAGCTGGCATCTCAAGAATGTCTGTTTGTTTTGAAGGATCTGGTCGTAAGCCTGAACTGGTAAATAAATGACCGACATAAGTAACTTCTGGTAGCCTGAATTTATACTTCAAAGGATTGAGCGTTAGATTCACTTCACGTGCTCTTTCCTGAACTTTCCTGAGGTTTCTGTCATGCTCTGTTTTAGCATTGCCTCCAATTAGTAAATCATCTACTATTATAGCACACGGATAGCCTGAAAAAATTGCTCCATTGCATGCTGAAAGACTTCACTGGCAGAATTTATTCCAAAAGTCATTCTGAGAAATCTGTATCTACCAAATAGCATACTGAATGTAGGCAGTATTGAAGATTTGCAATCAAGCATTACTTTCCAAAATGAACTCTTCACATCTAAAACAGAAAAAACAGTGACATTTTGCATGAGGGTAGCAACTTCCTTGACTGTACGCATAGGATGGTGGGGTCCCTTTAATGCTTTGTTTAAGTCTCTTGGGTCAGTACATATTCTGATTTCATCTGAGCTTTTCTTATGAGCAACTACCATGGAAGATACCCATTCAGTTGGCCCTCTGACTGGACAAATCACACCTTGCTGCACCATTTTATCTAACTGGACTTTGACTCTGTCCTGCATAGCTACGGAACTATTCTCACTTGACTGACCACTGGAATAACCTCTGGGTCTAATTTCATGGCGTACACAACTGGAAGTTTGCCTAGCTTGCCTTCGCAAACATCAGCATACTCTGAGAAATAGCATCGGTGAAACTGGAACTTGGACATGTGCTTACATGATGGACTTCTTTGGTAAAAGAAAGCAATTTCATTTTTAAACTATCTCTGAGACCTAACAATGATTGTACATTTATTTTGACTACATAAAATTGCAAGCTGTAACTGTTCCCAGCTGAATAGGATGAAAGCACTACTGAGCCTTCGGTTTGAATCTCTTCACCTCCATAAGCAACAAGCTTCGCACAACTGGCCAAATTAAGTTGTTCACCAGCTCTTACTCTAGCAAATGTTTCTGTTGACATAACATTGCACTTTGAACCAGTGTCCACTTTGAGCTCTGTGGCTTTACCATTAATCAGGACAGTACAAAACACTTTTTTGCCAACAAATCTACTGCTTTAATCTTGTCACCAACCACTGATATACCATCTACATAGAAAATAGAGTAGTAGCTTTCTATATGATCAACTTGTTTTTTTGAATGACCTTCCTTAATAAATGAATGAGGCTTGCTTGATTTACAAAGCTTGTGAAAGTGGTTCCATTTTTTACACTTGTGACATTGCTGTCCAAATGCTAAGCACTTTTCTCTTTTGGACTTGTGACTGGTACCACAATTACGACAGTTAACTGTGAGACTTAACTTGGGTTTTGCTGACTCACCCTTTACTGCACTGAGCATGTCTGTTTTATTGAGATAGTCTTAGAACTTGCTGGAAAGGTACAGGCTCTCCCCGGAAATCCCGCAGGGGCTGCAGCTGCCATGTGCTTAGGCCTGTTTCTGTTAGCCATGTGCTGAATGCTGTTTATGTTTGCTCTAGAGACTGCTGAAACCATGCTTTTATCTCTTCCAAGCATGTTTGTGTGCCTTTCTGTAAGCTCATGTATTTGACAAACCTCTCTGGCTTTGCTCAATGTTAAATCACTGACTTGAAGCAAAATCTTTCTCATTGCAGTATTATTAACACCACAAATAAGCCTGTCCTTTATCAGCTCATCTTTCAAATCATCAAATCTGCATGTTTTAGCCTTGCTATCCTGGCTTTTGGACTCTTGTATACAATAGGTGCCTCCCAATGTAACATTTGTCTGGGGGTTACACATTTCTCTAAATTTACATTTCAAGCACTCAGGGTCCTCCCTTGATTCAGCTTGTACAACAATATGATGGTTTTCCCCTTCTCCTGCATATACTGCTAGTGCATACACAAATGAAAGCTCTCTTTCAATGGCTTCTGGCCCTGCTAGATTAAGCAGAATAAATGCCATCATATGTGCATGTTTATCAGAAAAAAATGCTTGTATGAAAATATCATATTCCTGCTCAAATACTCACCAATTATCTGCAATATTATGATCAAACACAAGTGGACTGGGTCTGTGAAATGCCTCTGCCATGCCAACATACAGAAATAAAGACTCCTGAAGTAATGTATGAACATACACACATATATGTCAGAAATTTATTTCAGAAACTTATTATGTTCAACAACACAACATACTCTTCAAAATAACTGCACTTTGTGAAATAAGTCTCCATAGCTCAAGAACACTTTGAAATCACTGTACTTTATGAAATCACTTAGTGTAAGAAACACTTCAGAATGACTGCACTTTGCGAATGAACTGTACACAGCACAAGAAACTTCTCAAAATGACTGTACTTCGCAGAATAACTCTGCAGAGTGTAAGAAACAATTTGAAATGACTGCACTTTACAAATTAACTGTACACAGCACAACAAACTTCTCAAAATCACTGTATTCTGACTGCACTTTGTGAAATAACTATACTTTGCACACAGTAAGCTCTGCAAAATAATTGTACTGTAACAAAGCACACACTGCAGACACTGCAGAGCCTGAGAAACTTCAAACAACTCTAGTTATACTTTGAATAGTTTTATTTATTTATTTTTTATTTATTATTTGTTAACCGGCTTAGTCCAGCTGGGCTTGTGGCCCCTTTTCAGTGGAGACCCGAGGAGAAAAGCTCCAGTACATAGTAAAACAAAATGATGTAAATACACACTGGATGTCACAGAACATTACAAGTCGCAAAGTTACAAAAAACACTAAATAAAAAAAAGTACTTGACCTGCATCACAGTAGACAAAATAGGTTACATAGTAAAGATCAGTACAGAAGTATCTATTTTACACTAAAATATAAGTTACATTACATTTAGGAGGATGACATTATAAGGATATGTGCAAGATAGTCCAGTGGCCAGCATGCATAAAATTTGTGGAAAGCTTATAACATAAGATTTTTGTTAGCTTTGATGGGGAGTTGGTGGGGGAGTTATTATTTATTTTTTTTTTTTCAGGTGGGAGCATGTAAAGGGCATTCCCATTTGGAGGACAGATAGGAGAGAAGTGTGGATTTGAAATTGTTATGGTTAGGTAAATTATGTAGTGGGGAGGGTACAGAGTTCCACAGTTTGGCTATGGTGTGGGATAGTAGTAATTGGCCAGGTGGATGTAAGGGTTTGTGCACTTGTAAGAGGTTCTGGCCTTTGGATCTCAAGGAGCGCCTGGGTGTGTAGGGTATTAGACATTTGGCGAAAGAAGGGCATTCTGTTGGTTTGAAGATGAGTTTGTGAGCTGTGGTAAACTGGAGGTATTTTAGGTGGTTGGGGAGTTCTAGCCAGTTGAGTGTGTGTAGAGAGTGTCAGTGATGGGAAGAGTTCTTAGAATTTGTTGTGAATTTGCAGCTTTTGTTGTAACAGAATTCGAGTTTGGAGCGAAGGCCAAGTTGTATGCTGGAGAATAGGGGGGTAGCGTACAAGAGGGAGGGGAGAAGAAAGGTAGATGCAAGGATTTGTCGGGAGGAGGGGGTAAGGTAGCAGTTTTGTCTGTAGAGAAGACCAATTTTTTGGTGGGTTTTTTTGATTGTGGAGAGAATGTGGGAGTCGAATTTTAGGTTTTCTTCTATGGTGATGCCAAGTAGTTTGGTACTGGGAATGATTTCTAGGGGGGTGTTATTGTGGCTATTGATGGAAAATAGGTCTTTGTTAAGTTGGGAGGTTTTGGTGGGAGTGAAAATCATTAGTTTTGTTTTTTTAGTGTTTAGTGCTAGGTGGTTGGATTGCATCCATGATTCTGTTTTGGAGAAGGCTATTTGGGTTATGATTTGAAGTTTGGAGGGGCAGGAGGCTGAGCAGATGATGGTGGAGTCATCTGTGTATTGGATAACTGAGGCATCAGGGATGGAGAGGTGGAAATTGTTGATAAATATGTTAAAGAGGAGTGGGCCTAGTACAGGTCCTTGTGGTACTCCTGTGGGTGTAGGTAGGAAAGGGGAGTTTGACTCTTTCCATTGCACAGCCTGTTGGTGCATGGAAAGGTAGCTTAACAACCAGGATATGGTTGAGGGTGAGATGTGCAGGTGTGAGAGCTGGGACAAGTGTAGGGAGTGGGAGATGGTATTGAATGCCTTTGAGAGGTCTAGAAACAGTGAAGATGCATGCTGTCCCATGCTAGGTTGATTGTCTCAAGGAAGGAAAGGAGGGCAGTCATAGTGCTGTGGCCAGGCTGGAAGCCATGTTGGGTGGGGGACAGGAAGTTGTGCAGGGTTAGGTATGACATTAGTTGGGAGTGGCTGATTTTTTCAAGTATTTTAGAGAGAGGAGAGATTATAGCTATGGGTCTGAAGTTGGTCGTGTCAGTGTTTTTGCCACCTTTGTGTAGACGATGATGAATGCTTGTTGCCAGATTGTTGGTACGTAGGATTCTTTTATAGACCTATTTATAAGAATAGATATGGGATAGGCTATTGAGTCAGCGGATAGTTTGAGGAATTTTGCTGGAAGGTTGTCAGGTGCACTGTGGCATGGTTTTAGCTTTAGGAGTAGTCTTTTTATCGTGTTAGTGGAGACAGGTTTAAAGGAGAAGAGGGGGGAGGAGGAGGGTTAGGGGGGCAGGATGAGGGGGTAGTGTTGGTGGGCTGGTTAGAAAAAGTGGAGGATAAGCTGGCTATGCCATCTATAAAGAATGTGTTGAATTTTGTGGCTGTTTCGAGGCTGGTGAGCTTAGGATTGGGGCAGGGTTGGCATTATTACCTGGGTTGAGAATTGAGGAGATGGAGGTCCACGTTTTCTTTGGGTTAGTTGAGTGGTCAGATTGCAGATTGAAGTAGTAGGATTTGCAATCTTTTGTCATGAATTTTTTGGCTAGGTTACGCAGATGTTTAAATTCTTGTTGGGTGCTAGGGTTTTTCTGTTTTTGGTACTGTTTCCACTTTTTGTCTCGTTGCTTCATTATCTGTTTAGTTTCTTGGGATGGCCAAGGGCAGGGGTTAGATTTGATGTGCTTAGATCGGGAGGGGGCTAGTTTATCCAGTAGAGTGAGAAAAGTGTGGTTAAAATATGATACGGCGTTGTCTAGTGTAAGGCATTTTAGGGGTGACCAGTCAGTAATGTTAAGACATTCTGAGAAGATTTTGGGGCTGAAGGAGGCTAGGTTGCGGGATTGCTTAAATTGGTGTTGTTTTTATATTTGAGTGGGTAAGCGGTCTATGAAGGCTGGTAGTTATACCAGCATTAGCGGTATGGTTGGGGTTGGTTGTTAATATCCAATCTATGATGGTACCGGAGGTACTGTCTTTGTTTGACCTGGTAGGAAGATTTATAAGTTGGGTGAAACTGTAAAGGTTGATTGAGTGGATTGGGGTATCTGAGAGGAAGGAGGCCAAGTTAATATTTGTGTCACTGAGGATGTAGGTTTCATTTCTGATGTTGGAGCTAAACCAAGAGAGGATGTCTTCTAGTGTTTTGGTATTGTCTTCTGGTGGGATGTAGATGGAACAGATGCAGATGGGTTTGTAGTTGTTAAGTTTTAAAAAGCCAGCAATTATTTCAGTATTGGCAAAGGATGGGATGGGGTTGATCATAGGAGTGAAGGTGAGCGTGGAGGGGTAGATATTAGCTACACCATCTCCTTTTCTATGAGGTCTGTCATTACGTATGATATGGTAGCCTGGGGGGAGGATTTCATGATCTTTGATTGACGGTGTAAGCCAGGTCTCGGAGACTGTGGTTATGTCTGGCTGGTTATGAGAGAGTCAAGCATAAAGGTTGGGAATTTTATTACAGAGGCTTTGCGTGTTTAGGGTGGTGAGGCAAAAAGATTTGGGTTTGTGTGGTGTGGAAGATAGGTTTGGGTGGGTAATGTTTTGGACCAGGGTTGGAGTGGATATCTCCTGAGACTGAGAGTGAGATATGTGGAAGGAGCTGCATGAGGAGGTTTAGTGGGGATAGGAAAATGTGGTTTTGCTGGGGGAGGTATCTTTTGTGGAATGCACTTAGGATAGTGAGTGGGGGGTGTAGGGTGGGGAGTATAGTGTGTTTGAACAGATGGGAGGGGGTGGTAGAGTAGAGTTCAGGGGAGATTTGTGAATATGTGTGGGATTTGTTTGGGTGGAGTGAGGATGTGGTGTGTGGGGATTGAGATAGTTGTGTGTTTGTGGGGAGGCTAAGTTTGGTAATGTGGGTTAGGGTTACTAGCATGGAAGCTAGTAGTAATGTTTGTAGGTGGTAGGTAGGCATAGTTGTATGGGTATGTGAGAGGTGGTGTGTGTGTGTGTGTGTGTGTGTGTGTGTGTGTGTGTGTGTGTGTGTGTGTGTGTGTGTGTGTGTGTGTGTGTGTGTGTGTGTGTGTGTGTGTGTGTGTGTGTGTGTGTGTGTGTGTGTGTGTGTGTGTGTGGGAGTGGGTTGGGTTGGGTTTGTATTAGTGTGTGTAACGAAGTGGGAGGGGTTTGGTAGAGGGTGTATGTGATTGATGTAGGTCTGTTAGGGGTGTGGTGTGAGGAAGTATAAATGTAGAGACAGGGTGGGAAATGGGTGCAGGGTAGGGGAGCGGAGTGAGCCCGCAGGGCGAACAGAGCGGGATTGAGCTGGGCAGGAGTGAGTAATCCCAAGAAGACAATCAGTGAATCTGACTCTTAGAGATGGGAAAGGTGCAGCTGGGCTGTAAGGTGAGTGGGAAAGTATGAGACTAGCAGGGGAAGTGGGCAAGGAAAATAAAGGTCTATAGAGAAAGTTACAACTGTTCTGTATAGGAGGCTTTGGGAGTTAGTATAAATTAAAATTAAAATGCCCAATGTGACTACAAAAGGGAGTAATGCTGCCACCTAGTGGCGGATGTGAGAACTTTCATGTTGTTATGGAGAAGTTTAAGGTAACTGCCGCAGTGGTACAGTGATTGTGTTGTTGCCTCACAGCAAGAGGTTCTCCCGTTCGATTCTCAGCTAGTGTGTGGGGAGTGCCTGCTGTGTGGAGTCTGCATGTCCTCCCCGCGGTCGAGTGGCCTCTGAAAGACATGCGTGAAAGGGCGTGCCTTCGCTGAAGGTTGGGCATCGGGCTGGCAACTCAGCACCATAAAAATCGACTGCCAATCATTAGCGGGCCAGAGTTCCACTGTGGCAACCCCTAATCAGGAAAAGCAGAAAAGACAAACATGGTGGAATTTAAGGTAGGAAGGCAAGGAGGGCTTGGGGTGGAGGCCAGGTTGCTGTAGGCTGCTACTGTGTATGTTACAGTAAAGGCAGAGATAGGTAAGCAAGTATAAACATACACGCTGAAATATGTTCCCGATTTTTCCTTTTGGTGGTGTTAGGTCTGGGAGCACAACAGCGCTGTGAGAGCTGCAGATGTCCAGGGTGAAGGAAGACCTTTAGAAGAGGTATTCCTTTGGTTTGTAGCTTTTGGCTGGGGAGAACCCAAAAGGTTGGCAGCAGGCTGTAGGGAGAAAAAGAGAGTTAGTTACAGCACTAAAAAACGAGCAATGAACTAGTAAACCACAAAAAACAGATCCAATGACCACCCAACAGTCCAACGGTCCAACAGTAGAAAGTAGATTTATTAATATCCTTTAAGTGCGATCCGTAACGTACACTTTTCATCGGAGCACAAACTCCAACTTCTTCAGAAAATTTTAAAAACAAGAATTCAGTTAACACTGTCCTAAATAAGCTTTCAGCTTAATTACCATCAATTAAATTCGTGAAGTGTTCACAATTAGTTTAGTTTAAATAATGCAATTAAAAATAACGCATTTACTATCGTAAAATGTATGCACATAAATAAGGCAGCATAAAAGAATCTAAAATAATGCATGTTTCAGAGTTACAGTACAATAAAAATGTCACTCAAAAATACAATTTATAAATATAAAAATATATGCATATATATAAATCACGGAGCAATGTTAATGCCCTATATATAAATGGTAACAAATGCAAGTTAAAAAAGTAATGGGATACATTGTAAACTTCAGTATATTAACTTCAGCACGAGTTTGAATAAAATGATAGTAGGGGTAGTGTTGTTATTACTACTTTAGCAATCTTCAGGATATGTACATTTTTTAGAAACATAAAAAAACATGTAAACAAGTATCGCTAAAAATAGTGGTAATCATTTCATATCAAACTTCTCGAATGGTGTGCTTAAAGTGTCCACAAACCAATATAGTTCCACCAATTCTACACTATCACTAAAACAAAGAAGAATTTTTTTATATATATATATATATATATATATATATATATATATATATATATATATATATATATGAATATATATATATATATATATCTATGACGAAAAACTACAAAGATGCATATTTATAAAAGAATATGTCATAAGTAATAAATTATAGTTGAATATACATTTATGCAACATGCTAGTGTGTATGTGTTCAAGCATGCATGCGTAAAGCAACTATTTACATATTGTTGCCAGCCAGTGGCAAAAAAGTTATTGCCCACAACTACATTTAAAAATATCTTAGTTAATATTTTCTAATAACTTAGTTATAGTTGTCATTATAAAAACTCATAATATTATCTCTCAAGATTCTTTAGTTTAAGGATACACTTAATTGATGTCATTTCATTAATGCCTGGATGTTGACTAGCATTAGTTCTCAATTGCCAGACAAGTTCCCTTCTTTCTAGTTTGAGTGACTCTGGTCCTCACCTTTCATCTATCGGTATTTGGTCTATGACTCGAAACAAAAATTCATGACCTTCGTTCTCATTATGGTGCCTAGCTAGGGCATTATCTAATTTGTTTTTATTTATACAATAAATATGTTCGTATATCCTTTCGCCAAGTTTTCTGTCTGTTTTACCTATACAGAAAGCTCCGCATTGAGCGCACTTAGCTCGGTAAATCACTCGTTTACTTTGGCAGTTAAACTTGGCGTGGTATTGATATGTAGTATTCCTAATGGTAAAACTATCTCCTTCATCTATATATTTACAATAAGTGCACATATTGCACTTATGCATACCTGCTTTACTGGTAAAGACTTGTTTATTTCCCTCTAAAATCCCTTTTAAATTAATGCCACGTTTGAATGTTATTTTTGGTTTGTCAGGAATTAGGGTTCTAAAATGGCCATCATTGAGAAGTAATTGCCAATTTTTCGTCACAATGTTTTTAATTGTGTAAGCGTCCAAATTGAAAGTAAGAATCAAGCTACAGTAAAAGTTACAATAAGAATTTGATTCCTTATTGTTAAGCTGGACATCAGTGCAAACCTCCATCCCTTTATGTTTACCGTTAAGTATGGGTAAATATGTACCCATTTCCCTTTTAGCTTTTACCTCATCAGAAATATCTTGGATGAATTCAGCAGGGTAACCTCTCTGGAGGAAGAATTCAGTAAGGGTAGAACATTCTTCCAAGAACTCGTCATTTCTAGAGGTCATTCTGGCTGCTCTTACCATTTGGCCCTTTACTACAGATTTCTTTTGACAAATAGGGTGGCAACTCGGAAAATGTAAAAACATATTCAAGTAAGTATCTTTTCTGTGGATCTTAGAAATATATCTCTTATTCAAATAGTCCTTTCTAAGGGAGACGTCCAGGTATTCAATCATGCCTTTATTATAATTATAGGTAAATTTTAAAAAGTTAGTACTGTTATTGAAGGAAGTAGTTAGGTCTACTACTTGGTTCTCCGAACCTTCAAATAAGATAAAAATATCGTCCAGGAACCTAGTATAAAAGATAATATTTTCTGTGAACTGGTTATTAGTAAATATAAAAGATTTCTCCCAAAAAGCCATCACTAAATTAGCTACACTAGCTCCACACGGGGAACCCATGGCCACTCCAACTATTTGGTGGAAGATATCTTTGTTAAACTTTATAAAGTTATAAGATAGAACTGTGTCAATAAGTTCTTCCACTAACTTGGACTATTAGGGCTCCTAATAGTCTTAACATATGCCCTGTCCATTCAATTCCTACTTCGTGTGGGATGGAAGAATACAAATCGCACTTAAAGGATATTAATAAATCTACTTTCTACTGTTGGACCGTTGGACTGTTGGGTGGTCATTGGATCTGTTTTTTGTGGTTTACTAGTTACAGCATTAACCAGGTTATGAGACAGCTTAGAGTGGGTACTTACTTGGTACAAGATGGGAGGACAATAGGGGTAAAAGTGAGGAGTAGATTTAGGTGCAAGAGGGAAAAGGAGGGATAAAATGACTGAGGTGCAGGAGTGTATAGTGAAGTTGTAGAAGAGTTCAGTAGGTTCAGTAGGAGAGAAAAAAGGAGCGTACGCAGTTTAAAATAAAGTGCATTCACTGTAGATATCTATTTACTACACACAGGTTTAGTCAGGTATAGCATAACTAACCAGCAGTTAAAATCATCAACATCTAGCATTATACAATTATCGACTGAGAGATATGGCATTCTTTCTGTTGATATATGCTCTTGTTTGGTTATGAATGAGGAAAGGGAAAAACAGACGCTCGGAAACAGGGGAAGAGCTGTGTATAATCAGCAATTAGTGGTAGTTTTAACGCTATGGTGTTGTAGGCATTTTATGCTAGGCATGTGCTGTAATAATCTTTACACATTAAAGAAATCTCTGTGCAGTCAGGAAGTAGCAGTAGCTTTAACACTACGGTGATTTCAGGTGCTTGTGTGGTGCACGTGCTTTGTAATAATCCTTGAAACCACAAAATCTGTTTTTAGCAGTTTATTTGTGGTGGTAGATAACCACTAAGGGGCTGCATACTCTTATGAGAGGCGCTCGAGTTTGGAACTCTGCCTGGAAAATCAATCAGCTGCAGATTCATGAGCTTTTACTAAGTGCAGCATTGACTGAAGTAGGGCAGGTCACTTCAGAATTAGCTAGTACCACCCAGCCCAAAAGGAGCATGTACTTTAAAGTACTGAGTCTCGGTTTGTCCAGAGGATAAAATGTGGGGAAAAAGCAGTGAGCGATCATGTGTGACTCATTCAGGGTATGTATTTCACAGAGATATGCTCTGCATAGAGTTACCAAGTGAGCTCACTCCCCTATAATCTAGCGGGGGCTGGTAGTAATGTGTGAATGGTAATAGTGTTTATCGGCTGAACGAGCAGACTAAGAGCATTATCAAAGGAAATTAATGCACAATACTTACAGGATCATGTCTACCAAACACAACTTAACACAGTCAAACAGTTCTAAGCTAGCATTAAACCACTGTGTCCAAGTTTAAGGCAGAAATTCAGGTTTTACGCAATCACTACATGTGCGGTAGTACCTCATAATATGAAATAGTCAAATATGCAGCAAATACCGGTCTATAAACTCACTGTGCGGCATTTGCTAATTAACGCATATAATATGCAGGCAATTCAATATTGTTTGCAATTTAACAGAGCAGTGATATTACATACCGCTTTATCGACACGAGCAGCCTTACAGCAGGACCGTCTAAGTGGGAATAGGGAGGGATTTGAAAATGGCGCCACCGAGTGCAGCACCCTGATATCTGTTTTGGGAGGAAGTGAGCTGGAAGGGGGAAGAGACTGGTGAGCAGGAGGGAGGGGGGAAGGAGGTATACAGAATAGTTGGAGAAGCAGGCCAATCAATGCTGGGCAGGAGTGAGTAATCCCAAGAAGACAATCAGTGAATCTGGCTCTTAGACATGGGAAAAGTGCAGCTGGGCTGTAAGGTGAGTGGGAAAGTATGAGACGAGCAGGGGAAGTGGGCAAGGAAAATAAAGGTCTATAGAGAAAGTAACAACTGTTCTGTATAGGAGGCTTTGGGAGTTAGTTTGTTTGTTTGTGTCTTTCGGCTTTTCCCAGTTAGGGGTCGCCACAGCGGAACTCCGGTCCGCTTATGATTGGCAGTAGATTTTTTACGTGCCGAGTTTGCCAGCCCTGACGCACAACCTTCAACGAAGGTATGCCCATTCACGCATGTCTCCACCCAGAAGACGCTCTAGCTGAGAATCGAACGGCACAACGTCTTGCTGTGAGGCGACAACGCTACCGCAGCACCACCACCACAGTACAGACTTTGGGAGTTAGTATAAATTAAAATTAAAATGCCCAGTGTGACTGCAAAAGGGAGTAATGCTGCCACCTGGTGGCGAACATGAGAACTTTAATGGAGAAGTTTAAGGTAAATGCAGAAAGGCAAGGAGGGCTTGGGGGTGGGGAGGCCAGGCTGCTGTGGGCTGCTACTGTGTATGTTACAGTTAAGACAGAGATAGGTAAGTAAGTATAAACATACATGCTGAAATCTGTTCCTGATTTCTCTTTTTGATGGTGTTAGGTCTGGGAGCACAACAGCGTTTTGAGAGCTGCAGATGTCTGGGGTGGAGAAAGACCTTTAGAAGAGGGATTCCTTTGGTTTGTAGCTTTTGGATGGGGAGAACCCGAAAGGTAGGCAGCAGGCACTTTATCGACATGAGTGGCCTTAGAGCAGGACCTTTTAAGTGGGAATAGGGAGGGATTTGAACATTTGAAAAATAGTTTTAGTCAATGCAAAATAGTAGCTCATATCAAAAAACAAGGTTGTTTACTAAAAAAAGCAGTGGCTTTGCTTTTCCATGCTAATGTTGCCCTTTTATTGTACTCGTTATGCTCGTTTGACTTTTGTCATGTTCATTATACTTTTGTTGTGCTCGTTTTGCCTTTTAACTTGCTCATTATGCAAATCAAAAGTAATTCTGAATGCTCTCATAAGTATTTTGAATAATTTTATCAAATATTGTGGTTTAATAAATAATGTTTAATATTTAACATTTAGTTTAATAAATAATGCATTTTGTGCTTTTTGTTTGATTAATAATGCATTTTGTGCTTTGTGAATGCTTCGTAACATTTTCTTTATGAAATAAATCATTCATGCTAGTTTTAATTACCTGAAATTCATTTCTGACCTTTTTTTTCAATTGTTTGAGCAGGTTGTGATGAATCATTCCTCTATATACCTCCATTTCTAACTGTGCACCTCATGGCTCAACTTCTGGCTTCTTTCTGGCGTCTTGTTCCTCAGGCATCCCAGTTCCGACACCATGTCATTCAGGCATGCTACTTCTAACACCATGTCGCTCGTCCAGTCAGGATAAAACAAACGAATGGCTGTGGGTTTGGTTCAAACAGCTTTTTTACATACAAACACATCAAGATTGAAGCTTAGTAACTTAAATTTAAATAAACTTACAAACAGACTGACTACTGCACTCATACATGTTAACATTCTGGCTGCTCACTCAAAATGGCACTTCTGTCTGCACATGCTTTCTATTTATATGCACACACCCTCACATTGACATGCTTCTTAAAGTCACAACACACACTCTGATCTACAGGAAGGGTTAGTCCAAAGGGATACCCATTCCTTATGAAAAATTAGAGAGGATGGCTGGGAAGAAAGTGCCTAGAGTTCTGACACTCAGCCAGCCGATGTATTTGTGACCAATAAAAGAGTTTTCCAGGGTAAGAACTTTATATCTATCTTGGGTGAATGCTCAAAGAGAGGCTGGGTCAAAGCTTGAAGAAGTATTATTAAATCCCACTGAAGAGTGGAGTCCTTAACAGAAGGTCAAAGTAAAAAGGTACCTTTAAGAAATGTCTTATATAAGCTCAGACAGGCCAAAGAAGAATGTTTTTTGCCTAAGTGAAAATTAGAAATGGCAGCAAGTGGACCTTAATTGTCAAGCAACTAGCTCTGTTATTGAAAATGGAATCAATGAAGCCAAGAACTGTTGGAATGGGTGCTGAATACAGGTCTAATTGTCTCTGGAGGGCCCAGATAGAAAACCTTTTCTATTTGCTCTTTTAAACCTTTCTGGTAAAAACTTTCTAGGATGATGTAAGGATGTGACAACTTGGGGAAGAAAGCCTGGAGTCTCCAAACATCACTGGAAGTGGAGAAGCATGTGGTCAATTTGAGGGTTCAAATATCTAGGTAAGGTATTCTGGATGGGTGAGCTAGAAGGTACTGAGAAGGATCCAACATCCAGGCAGGATAAACTAAGTGAGGCCACAGGAAGGGGAACCACTCTTGTCAAGGTCAGAATAGTGCAATGAGGATAACCTTGTACGTCTGCTGAAATGCTTTCTGAAGAAACTTGGGAATGAAAGGGGTCGGTGGAATGGTATACAGGAAACCAAGGAGGCCAATCATGAATCTGAACGTCTCTCGGTGATTTCCCATCTGCAGGGATCAGGACAAGGTACCTGCTGCCCTTGGAATTGAGGTGAGAAGGAAAAAAGTCATAGCATGATTGGCCCTGTTGGTGGGAAAATCATTTTCACCACTAACTGACTGAGATACCACTTATGAGGAAGTAAGATGGACCTGCTCAGTTTGTCTGCCAGCACATTTAACTTCCCCAGAATAATCATTATCAATAGAAAGTGACCGGAACAGATCACCCATTGCCATACTTTCATTGCCTCTCAACACAGGGGGTAGGACTGGGTTCCCCCGTTTGCTGATTTACCAGATGTCTGAAAAGCAGCCATCCCTAGAAGGAGAAGATCTTGAAATGCCTGTGACACCAATAGACTGCTCTCCTTTCTAGGATACTGATGTGAAGATTAGGCTCTAACTGAGACCACAATGCCTTGGACAGTCCTTCACAAGTAATGCCCCCTCAACTCCGCCCCCGCCGGGAGGCATATGTTACCACAGTGGTCTTGAACAGAGGAAGAATAAAAAGGGTGGCCCAGAGAAACTTCTTCTGAGTGAATTCACCAGGCTATGTGTTGTTTGCTAATATTTGTAATTCAAATAAGTGCAGTCAGAGGGTGACATCCTATAGACCATTGTACCACAAGGGTCTATTGCAGTACCCTCATGTAAACTCTTGCTAAATGTACCAGAACTATTGAAGCTGCCACTGATCTGAGAATACCAGCCTGACTGGAGGGAAGAAACAGAGAGAATGTGTGATGCTTGGCTCTGTAGATTGCTTAACCTTGTCTGTGTTAAGCTTGTGATTTGTGTCACCATATCCAGATGTGCCTCAATAAATTCTAGGGCTTGATTAGGCAAGAGCTTAGACTTGGTGTAGTTCACTGTGATTCGTAGTTGAAGACATAGTTGTAGCAAGTGATCCCTGTCTTGAATCAGTAGAGGCTTGGTGGAAACAGAAAGGAGCCAGTCGTCTAGGTAAGGAAACATCTGGAATCCCTGCATTCTCAAGTGAGCTGTGATCACTGCCATGCACTTGATGAACACCCTGGGGGCTGCAGTAAGATCAAAGGAAGGACTCTGAACTGATAGTGACCGGCACCCACCTGGAAGCAGTGGGTATCTCCTGAAGCACTTGTGTACTTTGATATGATAGTACAGTACACATCCTGGAGATCTATAGAACACATCCAGACATTCTTCTACAACAGTGGCAGAGTAGACTGAACCATGGCCATCTGGAACTTTGAGTGTTTGATAAACTGATTCAAATTGCACAGATCCAAAATAGGTCTTCAGTCCCCTGTCTTCTCTGGCACTAAAAAGAATCCTGAATAGGTCCTGGATCCTTCTTGGTCTGGGGTGACCACTTGGATGACTGTTTTTCCCAGCAGCTTTTCTATTTCTATGGCTGATTTTCTCTGACTGGTTTGAATTTTGGGAATTCTTTTGGGCTGTTGGGGAGGCAGAAGTAAAAATGGCATGTAATAACCTCTGGATATTATTCTGTGCACCCAAGTATCTTTGGTGATGGCTGTTCAAGCCTCTAGGTGCAAAGATAAGTGCCCCTGTCTGACTTCAGAGTGCAGCAATTGGGCAATCCTTCAGAGACATTGAAGGAGCTTCTCAGAAAAAGGACCTCTGAAACCCTGATGTTGCAGGCTACTTCTGCCAGGGGGCAATGCCTTCTGTTAGAGTTTCTTCCTCTGCCGCGGGGGGATTTGTCTGCAAAGGAGTCCTGAGAAGACTCTTGCATCTTATGGAATCACATCTTTCTATCTCCTCTCTGGTTCTGGGAGAAAGCCCTTTGAGGGGTAGAAAAGCATATCCCTAAGGCAGATATCCCACATCACATCCTGTTAGCTCCTGGAGAGAGTTTTCTTCTCCTTACAGCCAAACAAGATGGATCCATCAATGGAAGTACTGACGGAATGTCTTGAAGAGTTCCACAAAGGCACATCCAGGAATGCCCTCTTACAGCAATTCTTGAACCTACAGCTCTCGAAGCTCCCTCTGAGGCATGTGAAATCAGCCTCATGGAGGCATTCAACAGGCATGGGAGGGTAGCCAGTTTAAAAAAAATGTCTTCTTGTCCTCTGCAGACATGGACCCTGAGAGGGCATTGGAAAACTCCTTTATCAAATTCTCTCTGAAATTTCGTAACATGTGCCAAATAGTTCAGCGACCTGATGGCAAAGGTTGCTAAAATGTAAGCACACTACCCAAATCTGTCCAGTGCCCTGGACTCTCTGTTCAGGAGATGGACAGCAGAACTCTGTTCAGCAAGTTCTTTTTTGCTGGCTGCTGCTACCACCATAGCATCCATTGGGGGATCCTTGCTCCAACGGGCCCTATTCTTTGGCACAACAAAGTACTTATGTGGCTTCAACAGATAGGCTCTATGACATCTGGATCCTTCCAAGCCCAGTGGGAGATGAGTTTCACCATCTCATCCTCCGGGCGGACTACCCAGGATATAGCTGAACTGGTTCCAAAAGCCTCGGCAAACACTGTCTCCTTCTGGGAAAGGGATGGTCAGAAGATCCACCACCTTTCTGTCTCCAAAGTTTGAGGATTTCATCAAAACAGACATCCTCAAGGGGTGATCTGGGGGACCCCTCCCCTTCATCAAAGTCAGTGTCATCAGTTAAAGACTGTGGGAACTCTAAGGGCGTCCTTTTACATATACTCGTTTGACGTGCCTCTCCTGTGTGAGGGTCTGGGATGGACTTAGAAATGTCAGCAGATTCCTGAATAAGGCCTCCAGCTTGACTGGACTGGCTGTCCCAATGGGACAAGATCAGAAGACTCAGGATCCAAAGTAGATAGCTGAATGGGTGCACCCAAAGGGGGCAGGGATGTCTTGTCCATGGAGGTGGAAAACTACCTCAAAGGCAGAGGACATGGGGGAACCAAGCCCAAACCTAGCAGGAGCTGAAGCCACTTGCCCAGAATGGAACCCAGTCACCCCAAGATCCTGCCTCAAGGCATGGGTTGGAGCTGAGTTGTCCAGCTCCAAGGCTCTGAGA
>NC_056733.1:1972949793-1973084175 GCF_019279795.1 Protopterus annectens
AGATGCATGTATCATATTCTCAAATTACAAAGTGAACGGTCCAGTATTCTTTACAGCCGATGAATACAGACTAGAGATATTAAACAGCAAAGAACTTTATGAGATACTTTGGTTTATCAGCAGGATTAAAAATGACCGGAGCACCTTTTCTTCTAACATTAAGTAATCTCTAACCATGAACACTTTAGTGGGGAACTGAATAAAGCATCAGGTGATACAAAATGCAGTATAATGATGACACAACAAGGTTACGGAAGATTTTCTTACACTCTGCCTGACATTAATAAACGAAGACCTGAGTGATGATATAACCTTTGTAAATCGAAGATAAGTTTTAAAGTTTAGAGGAGTGACTGTTTACAGTTATACTTAGTGAATGTTCTCAGCTTACAGGAACCTTTAAACTAAACCTTGCTCTCCTGGAATCTGAAACTAGAGCTTACTGCACAATATAGTATGCATGCTTATGACTGTTTCATGCATATCAAAGAAATGTTTAAAAAAAAAACACTAGCTTCAGTCAACAGGCCAAGAAAATGTCAGGCTACCATATATTTTTTTTTTGAAATTGTCAACTTGCAAGTTTTTATCAGCTAACTGATGTTTACAATATACAGTTATGCACGCATGAAGAACAGTAAAAGGATTATATTACCTCTGGGCTTTTTTCAAACAGATATAACCCTAGATTTAACCAAATTGGCACACATTCATTAAACTTTTACCTTAATTAAAATGTGCAGAATTCCATACCTGTTGGAATCTCTGATTCGTTCATCAAAATATAGACAGATTTCCATTAACTTTGCATATCAGGGGAAACCAAGCTACAATTATAAGGTACAGTATGTAGAAAGTGGAACTAAAACTAGCTGCTAACACTCAGTGTGGCAGCACAACATTTATAGACTGAAATATGTGTTGGCTTATAAAGAACACACGTTCTTAAAAAGTGTACCTTGTGGAACTCATTCTTTGGTTCCAGCTGTTGACTTTTTATTGGATACAAAAACTTTTTATTTCCTTCTTCTCAGGGCAAGACAAGTGGTGGGCAATGCAATAAATGTTCTGTCTGTTCTGATTCAGCCCAAAACTCAGCAGCATTTCCAGAAGACTTCTAAAATGAATTAAAAGTACAATACAACTGTCTTAAGAACTTACTATATATAACAGTAGATGTTCAAACAGATCACTGTGTTACTTATGGGAGATATTGTGCCAAGTTTATCATATGTCCAGCCAGTCTACAAAAGCTTGAGCATCTTCCTTCCATGCTGTATGTCCAATCTATGACCATTGCACAACACTAAGTGGTAGTATTTAAGGGACGTATGGATGCAAAAATCCTCAGTGCTTTCTTGCCCCAGGGAAAAGGACTGATGCTAATACTGCTTGAGGACTGAGTAAAACACAAACAGGAAAAATGAAAGGGGAAAAATAAGAAGGTTCAACCTCAGTCGAGGATAAAAGGGAAAAAAATGGGAGAATGAAGGAGGGTGCATATACTGCAGCAATAATCTATTTGAACATCTACTGTTACGGCAAGTTTTTACACAACTGTGCTATGCTAATTATTAAGTCACGTTGCAATATTTCATACTTAATGGTAAAGTCCCATAGCTTTTATGATGAAATAGTGGAGGTTAGAGGAAAAGACCTGAAGTTCAGTAACCTTTGATGCCTCTAGAAAAACCTGCACTAGCCCTGAAAAAGACCTATATCTTGTACTGCTTACTGAAAGTGTGAATGGAGGACCAAGTAGCTACTTCCAGGATGGATTTAGAGTCAAGACCTTGAAAAAGGCTCAGAGGCTACAGATCTGGTAGAATGTGCTTTAGCTTTAGAGGATTTTATCATGGCAGGAAAAGAAATGGAGAGGGAAATACACCTAGTAATAATTTGTTTAAAAACTGGGAAGCCCACTACCCCCCCCCCCCAAAAAAATAAACAGTTGGTCAGACTTCCTGATTTTTTTTGTCATAGCAGAATCTAAGTTGTCTGTGAACATGTAGCAAATGAATGATTCTTTTCCCTTTATTATAAGGACTATCAATAGTTCAGAGTAATGGTGAGTGTGGAAGAGAGGTGAAGAAGAGAGTACAGGCAGGATGGAGTGGGTGGAGAAAGTGTCAGGAGTGATTTGTGACAGACGAGTACCAGTAAGAGTGAAAGGGAAGGTCTACAAAAGGGTGGTGAGATCAGCTATGTTATATGGGTTGGAGACAGTGGCACTGACAAAAAGGCAGGAGTTAGAGCTGGATGTGGCAGAGTTAAAGATGTTAAGATTTGCACTGGGTGTGACGAGGGTGGACAGGATTAGGAATAAGTATATTAGAGGGTCAGCCCAGGTTGGAAGGTTTGGAGACAAAGCCAGAGAGGCAAGATTACATTGGTTTGGACATGTGCTGAGGAGGGATGCTGAGTATATTGGGAAAAAGATGCTAAGGATGAAGCTACCAGGTAACAGGAAAAGAGGAAGGCCTAAGATAAGGTTTATGGATGTGGTGAGAGAGGACATGCAGGTGGTTGGTGTGACAGAGCAAGATGCAGAGGACAGGAAGAAATGGAAACAGATGGTCTGCTGTGGCGGCCCCTAACGGGAACAGCCAAAAGAAGATGATGATAAGGACTGGGGAAACTGATCCAGCAAAACCGCTATTTGTTTACAAATGGCAGGAGAGAATTGGGAAGGAGAAAGGGTGTCAGTTTTGAACTCAAACTGATCTGAGGTACCACTGAATGTTCCTCACATGGAGTCCGAATGGAGAGGGGTCCGAATGGACAGATGATAAAATCAGCAAAAGGAGAGCGGTATTGCTGGAACTGAATTCATCCTCAGGTCTTGGTGAGTACCTTCACGAGGTGGAACTTGTTTTTTACAAAAGCTCACCAAAATGACACTGATATATACACTGTATTATATATCACATATAACTTGGACAGAAGTAGGTTAAAAAATAAAGAAGATAGTTGGGTACACAAGTCCCAGGATAAAAAAATGCAAATCCTGGTAGGCAAACTGGTACCAGGACTAGAAAAAATGACAATGTAGAATCCTCAAGATGCAGAAATATTCCTACAATAGGGCTAGGCCAGACCCAGGGGGGATGCCCCCCCCCCCACTGTTAAAGGGAGTAGCAGTCCACAAAAATCACAAAAACGGGTAGGCCAAAAAACAGACATACAGACGATACAGTGCACTAGTTAGGATAAGAAAGAAATTATATATTGCTACTATTATGAAAGAAGCCCATAATTTCCAGACAAAAGATATAAGAAAAGATTAAGAGAGAAATTAGAGGAAAGAAAAATGCTTCCACAAGAAAAACTGTCAGAAGCTTCAAATAAAAATTTGTGTTCATTAATACAATAGATCCAAGAAAAACACTATATAGACCAAGAAACCTTGTGCCATTTGGAAAAAGAAGTGATTGAGCAAGTGTGAACATTTAAAGAACAAAATTTAGATATATTTGAAGGATATAAAAAAGAAATATGGACATGGGAAAGAAAGAGAGATCTGATATGGTACAATATTTATGCAAAGAAGAAAACCAAATTATACAATGACCCCCCCATCAATATTCCAACATTGTAAATCAGACTTATACTAATGGAAAAAGGTCCATTCGCCTGGACTTTTTCCATTAGTATAAGTCTTTTTTTCTTTTTTTTTTTTTTTTTTTTAGACAGCAACGGAGAACGGAAGAGCTCCATTGCTGTAATCTCGCTATGTTAAACAGGTTTAACATAGCGAGATAGCTTAAAAAAAAGCAACAAAGATATTCCTTTCTCTGTTGCTTTTTTTAAAGCTGTCTTGCTATGTTAGACAGGTTTAACATAGCGAGACAGCTTTAAAAAAGCAGCGGAGAAAGGAAGATCTCCGTTGCTTTTTTTAAAGCTATCTCGCTATGTTAAACTCTTAACATAGAAAGAACTTTTAAAAAGCAATTGAGATCTTCCTTTCACGGTTTCTTCCACACAGAGCTCTGATGTACTGCGTAAGCATACGCATGCACAGTACATCAGAACTGCCGAAGAATACCAGACAGCTGCAGAATGGCAGCACAGAGGCATTATACAATGCCATTATTTAAAAAAAGTAAGTATTTTTTTCTTAAATAATGTCATTGTATAATAGCAATAACCCACTTCTAGGTGTGGGTAATGCTGGATTTACCCACGTTGTCTTTGTTTGGCCACTCGGGCTTCACCCTCATGACTAAACCTCACCAACCGTGGGTAAATCCAGCATTACTCACACCCAGGCGTGGGTTATTGCTTAATTAATCAACACAAAAATGGTAGCCCCAAAGATATTCAAAGAGAAATATAGGCAAAGGCATCCAGATTTGAAAAAGTTCACAATAAAAAAAAATAACATCGCAAACAGGGAATGTAGAACAGAAGATTAACCAAGTAGAAGTTAAAAAAGTAGAGGGTGAAGTTATGGAATATTTGTGAAGTGAAGGATTCAGTGTAGGAAGTCTAACATAGTTCATATCACAGCATGATGGAATAACTAGACCCCAAAGTAAGGAGAAACAAGAGGAGCAGGAGACATCTGAAGAAGAAATATGGACACGGGAAAGAAAAAGAGATTTAATATGGTGCAATATTTATGCAAAGCAGAAAGCAAAACTAAGTCATGCAAAAAGAATATCACCAAAGATATTTGAAGAGAAATACAGGCAAAAACATCCTGATATGGAAAATTTCACAATACAAAAAAATAAGAAAACAAATAGGAAAAGTAGAAAAGAGGATTAGTAATGGAGAAGTTAAAGAAATAGATACTACGGTTATGGATTACCAGCAAAGTGAAGGATTTAGTGTAGAAAGTTTAACTCACAAAAGGATAGAGCAATGGGCTCCCAACTTAAGAAGAAAGCAGTGGAGCAGGAAGCATCTAATCAGTTGACATATGAAGATAATTTGGAGCCACTCATAAGAAACTATTGCAAAGGTTCAGTTGGAGCTACACAGCAAGGAAAAGAACAAGAAACTGTGGCAACTCTGACACAGTCAATGTTGGGAAGTGATATGGTAGTGATTTCCCATATGTAAGAGCAATGGATGACTCAGGCTGAAACTGAAGATAACGCAGCACAAGAAGAAGCTCTGGAACTTTCTATAGAATGCCTGCAGGAAATGGAGAACAAAGAATGTGCCCTCAGTTTAGAAGAAAATGATCTAAAAGAAAAGCTGCTTGATTTAATAGAGATGGATAGACATATTAAGATCAATGAAAGAAATAGACTCAGAAGGTCAATAAAACCCAAAACGTTAGAAGTTTGATAAAACAAATGAACACAGTAATTAGGACTGTCCATAGAGAGTCATGCAATATAACAGAAGTAAATAGGATACATTACTGTGCAGCCTAATTAATAACAGATTAAGTCCTACCACAAGAACACAGGGTAGTAAGGGAAAGGATGGGTAGAAATCGAATGCTATCATGGAAGTATCGAACAGAGAAAACTATAAAGCAGTCAAGACAAGAAGTGTCACTGTTAGAGGAGTACAGAAGAGGCAACAGATGAACAAAAATACTCAGAAAGATAGATTTGATAAAACCAATGTGCAGTGTTACAATGGAGCAGGATTTATCATGCAGTGTCACAAATAATAAACTAAAATAGCACAGCCAGAAAAACTTAGAAGATACACAGATAAATATAAAGGAAAGTACAAAATAAGCAATTTATTGATGACCCAAAAAAGTTTTATAGAGACATAAGAAACAAGGTAAAAGGAATAGAAAGACCACCAAAAATATATATAGATACATTTAGGAGAAATATTTATGAAGATGCTGTGGAAGATAACAAAGATGCTAAATGGCTAGAAAAAGAAAATATAAGAAGTTCAAATGTACAGGATATGAAATGGGATGAAGTAACAGCCAGAGTGATTGAAACAAACTTAAGAAAAGCCTCTAACTGGAAAATCCCAGGCCCAGATGAAGTACGTAACTTCTGGCTAAAACTATTAAAATTTTTGCATGAAGATTTAGCCATGAGTAAGATCTATTTATATGCCCCGAACAGACACCAGACTGGCTAACAACAAGAAAAACAATGCTCCTACTTAAGAGTGAACCTGCAAGCTACCCTAAAAACTATAGACCAATAACTTACCTTCCAACAACATATAATCCATACACTGGAAATGATGTCAATAGAGTTTATAGTCATTTAGAAGAAAACTCAATTATGGCAATAGAACAAAAGGGTAATAAACGATATGGAACAAAGGATCATTTGTTGTTAAATAAAGTCATAGTGGACAATTGTAAAAAGGGGAAGAATCTAAGCATGACATGGATAGACTACAAAAAAGCATTTGACAGTATCTCACATTCATGGATAAGAGTGCTTACAAATGTATAAGATACACCCTACACTGATAAACTACATCACACTGACCATGAAACAGTGGCAAACCACTTTGCAGTTAAGCCATGATAAAGGACAAATTATTATTCCAGGAATAAAAGTCCAAAGGGGGATATTCCAGGGTGACTGCCACTGCTGCTCTTTTGCCTTGCCCATAACCCATTAAGCTGTCTGCTTAACAGATTAGGTCATGGCAATAATTTGGCTCCCAGAAAGCAACAAAGTGTAAAGACTTCTCGTATTCTCTTTGCCAAAGATTTAAAACTGAGTAGCTCATCAGATGAGGAACTGAAAGCACAACTGCATGTAGTCAAAACTTTTTCAAATGATATAAGAATGTCATTCGGTCTTGATAAATGTGCAAAAGAACCTTTACAGCAGGAAAGCTGCAGCACCAGGAAAACATCAGTTTGGGACTAGAATGTGATATAAAAGAATTTGAGCAAGAGGAAGTGTATAAATATATGGGAATTGATGAAGGATCAACAATCAAACATGAACAAATGCAAATAAAACTCTGTAAGGAATATTTTAGAAGACTTAAATTAATCATGAAAACAGTGTTGACATCTAGGAACAAAGTTCAAGCTATAAACCCATTTGCTCCTCCTGTCCTAACTTACTATTTTGGGGTGATTGACTGGCCCCAAAAAGTGTTGGATAGATTAGATAGGAAAACAAGAAGGATGCTTCATGCTCATCAAATGATTTATACAAATTGGTGCATACCAAGATTACATATTCCCCGTTCTGAAGGAGGTATGGGCCTCCTTGAATGTGATTACATGTATAGATCTGCAAACGTGGGACACCACACATATCTGCTGACCTAACAAGACCCAAACATAGTGAAAGTTTTAAAACATGAGGAGGATAAATCTAAGATGACTTCCCTGCTTAGTCTAGCAGAAGCATATCGGCATCAAGCGGGAATGGAAATTAAAACATAAGTAGATACAAATCAGGCAGCAAATGAATGTACCAAAAAAACAAAAGAAAGACTATATAAGGTAAATGATCAGATGAGAAGGCAAGAAATGTGGACAGTATACAGTTTTAGATCACTGACAAAGAAGATGAGAAGTCTTTACACTTTGTTGTTTTCTAAGAGCAAATTATTACCATGGCCTAAGCTGTTAAGTAGACAGCTTAATGGGTTAAGGGCAAGACAGAATAACAGCGGTGGCAGACTGTCACCCTGAAATATCCCCCTTTGAATTTTTATCCCTGGAGTAATAATTTTTCCTTTATCATGGCTTAATTTCAAAGTGGATCTGCCACTGTTTCATGGTCACTATAATGTAGTTGATCAGTCGATCAGGAACACTGAATTTGTTATTGATGTTCATTGTGAATCTTATGTGGATAAAGTCTTTGGTTGTGAATTGTAAATCTTGGAAATTCTTTTTAACTGAAGTGGACTGAATCATACCTCTCAAGCGAATGCACCTCATTTGGGGTCTTAAAAAGTTCATGTTCCTCATAATTTCACATTGAAAGGGTCTGTCACACATTCAGTGTTAAAATTTTTTTAAGTGAAATCCATGATAAATAGAAATGAATCATATTAACTCATTACATGATCTTCTTTATAAGTAAAGCCAGCACATTTAACTATCCTATTACCTTCCCAGATGAAGTTGTTAGTAAGCCATTAGTACGTGTTCCACATTTTGACCACTTGTTCCACATTATGAGGGCAAGTGTTCCTCATTTTGAAGATGGAAGGTTGAGACTTATGAAACAATGGCTCATTATTTTATAATAAAATGAACATAAATATGTTGCATTAGTTGAAGGTGTGTTCTGAAAAATCTTTTGTTTCAGTAAGAAATTTTTCATTTTTGGTGTATGAAAAGGTAGCAGACCTCAATCACTAATGATGAGTTGAGCTGCTCCTATTGCCAGGTACTGGGCCAGACTGAATTAGTTTATAAAATGCTTAGCTCCTGTCATAGCCTTCTGCAGAATTCAAGTCTGGATAAACGTGGATACCTTACAGCCTGCAGAAAGCTATGACAGGAGCTAAGCATTTTATGAAAACACTTGCTGCCATAGACAGTACAAAAGGCAACATCATAAACTGAAAGTGACATCCCAGTGCACAAAACCATAAAATCTTCTGTGTTTTGATTAACAGGAATATGAATCTAGGCAACCTTCAGATGCAAGGTAACCAAAAAGGCGTGAGGGACGATTAAAGGAAAAAGTTTTTTGGAAATGTAACATTTTTGAGTTTTGGGACTTTTAGAAAGTTATTAAAATAAATAAGAACAGTATTGGTATCCACATGCCTTCTTTTCTTGGGACAAGGAAAGTCTGGAGTAATAACCTTTTTTTTTCTTTCTGATGGAGAAGAACAGGTTCTGTAATTCACTTAAAGAACAGTTTGAACAGAATTAGAAGATCTGGGTATTTTTGGCTTGAGGAGACCAGAAGAATTCCTATTCCTAGTAGAATTAGAGGGAAATCCCCCTGCAGTTTGTACACATTGTCTGTGATGTTCTCCAAAGATGAAAGTAGTGAGAGAATCTCCCTGAAAGTTTGGAGAGGGGCTGGGCATGGTGGTAGAAATGGGCAAGAGGGGTAAGAAGTTGAAACTTTTGTCTGAAAAAAATCGTGTGTTTCAATAAAGGATATTCCATTTTTAACTCAGCCGTGGACTACCTACTATTTTATTATTTTTGTAGTACACATTTTAAAGTTTGAATTTTATTATTGAACTAGGTGCATAACATATTTCAAGGAGTGAACTTCACACCCTCCACACTGCAAAGTTTCTGCTTGGTTTGTTTTTGATCCAGTATAGATTGCATACTGGGTTTTCTGAGAATTTGAGGGATACCACGTATTTTTCTTTTTGTAGACTTAGGTTTCTCCCACCATTTTTTTCCTAAAAGAATTTATTTCCTTTTTGCTGAGAAGCTTTTGAGGTTTTTTAGGAATAACGGGTCAGACTTTGAGGGATGACTCCCCTGGAACTTAGGAATTGGAAAATAAAAAGCTGCTTAAACTCTTGCATTATTTTTCTCTTTCCTCTAGTTTCTTGAACATTACAACAAAAGAGGGTCCAAAAAAGTAATCCTTACCTAAAGGAGCATCCATCAGTTTACCATTAAGATCATCAAGTAAAGACTATAACTAAACCAGGCAAAACTGATCCTATAGCAGTGGCTCTAGAGGAGGTATCGGCAGCATCATAACCACATTTGATGGAATGCCTTGCAAACTTCATAGCAGAATTAAAATTAAAATTCTGTAAAAATATCACTAGTGTCTGAGTCAGGTATCTTAGATATTTAGTCATGCTGTCAAAAACAGAAAGCATGTATATGGCCATGGGATATGGGTAACTGATGATACAGAAAAACAAAGTATAGACTTTCTTTCCATATTTTTCCAAGGCCCTGCTATCTTGTAATTTGTAAGACATTGCTGGAAGGCAGCAATTTTGAAGCTTTACTTGATTCCACAGAAATAAATGATCTGTCAGAGGAAGGATTTTTTGTATAAGTATTTAATGGGTGTCAGGTACTTTATAGACCTTGTCTGACTTCTTAGGTGCAGGAGACTGGGATTCAGCAACCAAAGAGGCAGGAAAAAATGTGTCTTCCAAAGCTTCTAAAACAGGAGGGATAGCACATGCTTTTGGAATTTCCATACTGATTAAGTCATATATTTTTAGTGATTCATAAATTTGTAAATTTGTTTGCTCTTCCAGGTAAAGTACTCCATCATTTTATGGATTATATGTCCAAGCTTCTTATAATATGATTCTGAAGACATACTGCCATCCTCCTCAGACTCATAGCCAGCAGGTGAATGAATATGGGAAGAGTAATCTAATGCTTCAAATTTAGATTGTAAGAAAAAAATCTTCTTCAAAATAGGACTCCCTCTTTCTTTTACGGGAGTAGAAACAGAGGAAGAACAAAAGAGAGTAGGATGCAAAGACCCAAGGGCTTTGAAAAGTTCTTGGAAGACATTATACCACTCCTGTTGAGGATCCCTAGGGGAAGTAGTAGGTGTAACAGAAAGGGACAAATGTTTGTTGCAACCCCCCCCCCCACCCTTTGGAGCATCCAAAGAAACTATATGAGGAGGAGCAGACCCTGGACATACCTCCCTTTGTGGCTGGGTTGGCTATTCCGTTGATCAGTGTGGACATGCTAACACCCTACACCTTGTCAGCATACCTCTCGACCTCTTACAGCAAGAAATCTGGACAAAGTCATACATAATAGTGTGAGAAAGGCCCAAAAAGAGGACAATTTTAAAATATTGCCCTTACAAACTTAGAAAGTTGATAGAATAACAGGTTTTGCATTAGCATGCATTTTCTGAAGGTTATGAAGTCTGAAACTCAAATGTCTGTCACTATTTTCTAACTTCAGGCTTTAATGATTTGACACAAATTTGCTGGAAAACCAGAATTTTATGTAAAATGGACCAAAATATGAGGCAAAAATCTGGACATTCTGCAAAAATCTGTACAGTTGAGAGGTATACATGTCACCCTCCTGAGGGGTCCCAATAGTGGGAACAAGTACTGCTGTCAGACAGTCTGTGGACTGATCAAGTACCACAACAGAGATGTCCGACTCTCACTGAGTTAAGAAAGCTAGTAATTTTGGGTTATCTTTCAAATTCTTACTTTTTTAGCTTATGGGTGGAGTCCAAGAGACACGACACAGGTCATCCAGCACACACCAACACTTGGAGACATTTGTTTTCAATGTAAAGCCTTAGAGAAGACAAATGAATTTGAATAGTTTTGGGCATAAAGGAAAATCAAATTATAGACTCTTAAAAATTAAGCTCAAGGCCAATGCAAGAAAGAAACTTGGATTCCTTATCCCTGTAAGAGATCTGTCAATTGTAGTGTATTTCTATTTTTTAGATGACATGAAATAACTTTTATGAAGGAAAGGAAGAAAGGTCCCCAATAGGGTAACTAGATGAACACAATTCTAGCTGAAATAGGCCATGTGCATCACAGATCATGGCACAAATACAGTTTTCTTCATGGACTGGTGGCAAGAAAGTTCTGAGGATTTTCCCAGCTGTAAGTACCAGCATGCAGTGTTGTATACAGGTTAGACATACTGTGTGAAAGGATGATGTCTAAGCTTTTATAGATTGGCCAGACATATGATGTCCTTGGCAGGATGTGTAACATAAGTAAGCAATACTGCAAGAGTGATCTAATGATAAACGCATAGTATACATCTGAAAAAAAAAGACAACTCGACTATGTAACTGAAAATGTAAATACCTGTACTCTGCATTACTACACAGAACTGGTACAAAAAGATGCATAAAGTTAAAGGAAAAGTATCCAACCGATATATGGGTCACTCCTGCATAGTTTGGACTGAAGTGGTTCTGTCAAAATTTACATTGTAGTACAGCTTTAAATTCCTGTATGACAGCTACATCATCAAAATACAGTCCTATGTCAGGCTTCAAATGCAAAAGGCCCACTAAGAGCAAGTTAGACGATCTGGAAAAAGAAATTATGCCAATGCTAATAACTGCTTTCCATCTCTAGTATATTATGACAAAACATTTGACTGGTCTCTACTGTAAACTGGCCCTGAAAATATATATAAGTAGATACTTATTATATAAGCGTAAACACATTGTGTGTGTGTGTGTGTGTGTGTGTGTGTGTGTGTGTGTGTGTGTGTGTGTGTGTGTGTGTGTGTGTGTGTATATATATATATATATATATACACGCAACACATATATACAATATGCACCTATACATACACATATGGGTTTGCTTCTTGTGATCGAATTGACAGCTGTTTAGTTGTCTGTTTAAGACTGACTAAGCAGCTGGTTGACAGGTGTCCAGGATCAAACAATTCTCAGGGTTGGGGAATATGTTCTTACCGCTTGTTTTTGTGATCTCGGATTTAGTACATATAATTAGCAGGGGGTATAATGGTGCAGCACACCACATAGGTGGAAGCAGAATATTAACACATATATCTATACAAATGTTAAAAATAATTAGTTATTAAAATGGCAGTGGAGTTTTTAACCAGATTGTTTAATGAAATCTTAGAAAGTGAGAGGATGCCTGAGGAATGGAGAAAAAGTGTTTTAGAACAGATTTTTAAGAATAAGGGTGATGTGCAGAGCTGCAGTAACTACAGGGGGATTAAAATGATCAGTCACAGCATGAAGTTATGGAAAAGAGTATTGGAAGCTAGGTTAAGAATGGAGGTGATAATTTGTGATCAGCAATATGGTTTCATGCCAGGAAAGAGCACTACAGATGCGATGTTTGCTCTGAGAGTGTTGATGGAGAAGTACAGAGAAGGTCAAAAGGAGATGCATTGTGTCTTTGTGGACTTAGAGAAAGCATATGACAAGGTGCCTAGAGAGGAGTTGTGGTATTGTATGAGGAAGTCGGGAGTGTCAGAGAGGTATATAAGAGTGGTACAGGATATGGACGAAGGTAGTATGACAGCAGTGAGGTCTGCGGTGGGAGTGACAGATGCGTTTAAGGTGGAGGTGGGATTGCATCAAGAATCAGCTCTGAGCCCTTTCTTATTTGCAATGGTGATGGACATTTTGACAGACGAGATCAGACAGGAGTCCCTGTGGACTATGATGTTTGCAGATGACATTGTGATCTGTAGTGAGAGTAGGGAACAGGTGGAGGAAATCCTGGAGAGGTGGAGATATGCTCTAGAGAGAAGACGAATGAAGGTCAGCAGGACTAAGACAGAATATATGTGTGTGAATGAGAGGGAGGATAGAGGAATGGTGAGGATGCAGGGAGTAGAGTTGGCGAAGGTGGATGAGTTTAAATACTTGGGATCAACAGTTCAGAGTAATGGTGAGTGTGGAAGAGAGGTGAAGAAGAGAGTACAGGCAGGATGGAGTGGGTGGAGAAGAGTGTCAGGAGTGATTTGTGACAGACGAGTACCAGTAAGAGTGAAAGGGAAGGTCTACAAGAGAGTAGTGAGACCAGCTATGTTATATGGGTTGGAGACAGTGGCATTGACAAAAAGGCAGGAGTCAGAGCTTGACGTGGCAGAGTTAAAGATGTTAAGATTTGCACTGGGTGTGATGAGGATGGACAGGATTAGGAATAAGTATATTAAAGGGTCAGTCCAGGTTGGAAGGTTTGGAGACAAAGCCAGAGAGGCAAGATTACTTTGATTTGAACATGTGCTGAGGAGGGATGCAGAGTATATTGGGAAAAATATGCTAAGGATGAAGCTACCAGGTGACAGGAAAAGACGAAGGCCTAAGATAAGGTTTATGGATGTGGTGAGAGAGGACATGCAGGTGGTTGGTGTGACAGATCAAGATGCAGAGGACAGGAAGAAATGGAAACAGTTGATCCGCTGTGGTGACCCCTAACGGGAGCAGCCGAAAGAAGAAGATTAAACTCCAAATTGCCAGATTCCCTGATGTGTTTACTGTTTTACCACATTATATCATTCATGTGACTATAATATTTATACAGTCGATTTTTCATTTCTTGCAATAAGTTGAAACTTTTTCAACCCAGTAGGTAGTCAATGCCACAGTGGTACAAAACATTATCTGTAAACAAGTTCATGCTCCAAATACTATTAACAGTAAAATAAATGAGCAAAAGATGAAAAAGCTATGCAGCAGTCACTAGTGTTGCTGCTTCACACTTCTAGAGACCAGATTCAATTCCTTACGTCTGGTTACTGCATGATGTGATGCCTCAGTCCCTCTCCAAAAAACATAATCGCCAATAAAGACTGACTACATTGACTAATTATGTTGAAATTGTCATTTTTAGTGTGTATATATATGCACATGCACGTGTGTGTGTGTGTGTGTGTGTGTGTGTGTGTGTGTGTGTGTGTGTGTGTGTGTGTGTGTGTGTGTGTGTGACTGTCTGAGTTTGCTACAACCCTGAACTTCTTTATGCAACCACTGATAAAGAAAAGATGAAAAAAATGATTTATACCAATAAAAAATAATCATTTTCATTGATACCAAATCTCAGTTTCGAGGATGACTACTTTTATGATTCATTGATGGATCCTGAAATGAGTCAGTAATCCATTCATAGATCAACAGATCTCCCCACAAAAACAGCAGATTGTTCTAAGAAGGACAGCTCTTCACTGATGGGCTTCTTTCCTTCTCATGTTTTCAGTTCTTGAATAGAATTTCTTTTCAAAAAAAGCAACCACATGATGGAGATGTATGCACCACAGAGCAGGCTATGGCCACTACCTCCGAGCTTGTGATGTCTATCGGCTTTCTTGGGATATGTCTTTTCTTTAGTCAACATAGAATCCTGTCGATATGACTTATGAAAAATACTGAGTCTCCTTGGGGTGGTGTCTCTGGCTGGGACTAATCTAGGAATACAGAATTTGTTTTGGGAGTTAATAACCAGAATTGTAGTCCTGTGCCACAAAATGTTTACATTAGTTCATTGTTCTGAAAATATAAAGATAAGTATTTTTTGGAGGCATGGTTGGTGGTACCTGTCCATGCTCCCCCATTGTTTTTGATAAGTCAGCCATGTTTATCGCCCATGACGATAATGATAACGGAACTCTGTAGCTGCACCTCAGCTTCCATTAACAGGCTAACGTCAGTGGAGATCCTGTGCAGCAGTTTCTCAAAGAAATAATAGCAAACTGGATCCTGTGCTTAATCTTACTGTTCAGTGTTAAATGGTAACTGCAAAAGTACGGAAAGGAGAGCTGGTGGGCAGATACAATCATCCAGATCCAAGACACATCAAAAGAGGTGGATAATAGCAAAGAGGTGAGAGTAAAAGGCTGGGTAAGAGGAGGAGGAGGGTAATGCAAGTGAGGGATATGAATATACAGCAATAGGCTGGGGAGTCTGAGCTCCAGCATAGAAAGAAAGTGGGAGTTGAGTCAGGCCTTGGAACATGAGGTGTTGAGCCATTTAGTACAGGACTATACAAGAAAGCATAGAACTCTGGATGTAGTTATAACCAAGAGAAAAGGAGGCTATGGATGAACAGATGAAGGACCATTAATCAACAGTAATCACATCACTGTCTTCATCACAGTGGTATGAAGAAGTAAGAATACAAAGTCAAAGGTGTGGAATTGTAGGACAGTGCCTTTTACTGAGCTGTGCATAAGGTCAAAGTGGAGCTTAGACAGATGTCATAAAGTGAGGGAGCAAATAAGCTCCAGTAAGAGGTCTAGGATGAGGCACTTGAGGCTAGATACAAAGATTTGATGATAATGTAAAAAGAGGAGGTCAAGGTGTCTAAAAGCAAAGAATATGAAGCTAACAGTTATAAGGTATGACAGAGGTAGAAAAGAGTGAACTTGACAGGACTCACAAGGAGGGTGATACAAGCACACGTGCTGCATGCTGTGCTGAGTGACCATGTACTTCTGGGAAAGCTGTGAGGAGTGTAAGACAGTTTATTGCCTGTTTATCCTAAAAATGAGCTGGATTTAAAACCGTAAAGCAAGTGAACCTGAATGAGTAGTAGCTGTTGAGTTTTTATCTTCCTGCAGTTTTCAAAGCATGAGTAAAAAGGCTTCTGCAAAAGGGAATGCAACTGTGTAACTTCCAAACATGACAGCTAAAGACACAAGACAACATTCACAAGAAACAGAGATAGCCTCAATAACTGTGCTCATGTCCCGACAGCTACACTAGTTAGTCTTTGATATTTATTTGCTAGATGGTGGGAACTTGGCAACTTAGTCACGTTCATTCTACTGCTTAGCATATTTTTCCTTTGTCACTAATACATGGTTTTATGACTTAAACCCATGCTTAGAACATGAGAAGTGATTATTAAAACCTACTCTTTGCCTGAATAGTTAATTACAGAAGCAGTACCTGTACGGTTGTTGTACTTCCTGGTATTGTAACTCTGATCTTGTCAAGAGTGTTCTGCGATGGCTGTTACAGAAGCACCTCTTACAGTCTTCAGCCTTCTAGATTTAACAGTGGTTTCTGGAGTTCTGCCACCTTTTGTAGTTTTCTGTTTTTAACAACAACCAACACTGGCAGCACTAATAACAACAATGGGCAGAAGTGAGGTCTTCCTGTATCTATAGTCAGTCCTCTGTAGTCTGCAGTGCCTCACCTTTAGCTGGTTGGCTGCTGTCCTGATATTCAGCACAGGCTGAACTAAATGCAAAGTGCCATTTCAGAGCTGCAAGCTGAGAATTATGTTAGGAGGACTGAATAAGGAATAAGAACATTGAGTGACAGCGTATGTACCCTGGAGACTACAGATTTCTTAAGCAGATGCTCTAATATTTTTTTCTATTCTTGGATCTTCCTTCCTCTAACCTGTCTGCTGTCCTCCCAGCATCCATAAAGGCTGTTTGACATGCATCCTTGTTTGGTCTGCTCTGCCTGCTGTATACTCCCAGCTCCTGAAAGGAAATTCAACATTTCAGAATTTAATTTGTTGGACACTATACATTCAATCAGCCCAATTTTCTGAGCTACTTTTTATGGCTATTCAGATTAACTCTACTTGGTACTCTGAGGATTATTGGTTCTTCTTGCACCTCTGTATTCTTTGATGACCCTAGATCGTGCTAGGTTCAATAGATAACTACATTTCTTGCTTTTTCAATTTGCATATATTACATATATCTACTTTGCTGTTTTACCTACCCTAGCTTCTTGCTAGGGCTCAGAAATTGACTTTGACTTGTATTTTGTGCTGTTTTATGATTCACCTGCCTAGTAGTTACTAGGGCTCTGAAGATGAACTCTGCTGCTATTGTACTGTAACAGAGCTTTTCTCCCCAGCCCTCTACTGAAAATGTTATTTTTTTCTCCCAGTCGGACTTTCCCAGTAACCAAATATCAAATAAATAAATAGATATGGCAAATGTTTTACATCCATGGTCCATAGAATATAGTATTCTTTTTTCTTCTCTTTTTTTCACTAGAGTTATGGCCTTTTTTCTCTGCTTACCCCATCTGTCGCCACCTGTTCTTCAATTGTGCAGGCATCTGCACATTTCATTTAAACACTGTGTCTCCCAGAGTAGGGTGGCCAATACATACATTCCTAACTGCATTCCCTGGCGGGGCAATAGCTCCACTGGTACTTCCTTGTGGCAAGATATCAACATTCTTATCTCCACATGTTACCTATGGTCTCTTTTTTCATCAATGGCATGGAGCTCCAGTGGCCCTTCTTATAGCCCTTTACACTGAAGTGAGGCCAATCCACAACAAATTTGGAATTATCTATAACTTGATGCATGATATCAACCTTGCTTTTATCAGAAAGACTTGGTGATGATAACATCAGCTATTCTGCATGGGGTTTCTGTACTCCAGAGCACAGGAGGGATAGAACTGGGGGTGAGTTTGTAGAGGCTCTGGGTTTCAGCTGTCACATGCTACCTTTAGGAAGACCAATTCCTTTGAACATGTTCTTCTTGCAGGAGCAGACCATATAGGCTTTTTCTCATCTACCTTCTACAAGGCTATGGGAGGACATTCCGACAAGAGTTCACCATCTTCATTTAGTAGGGCACATACGAATATTACATGATAACTATATTACATGATAACTATAAGAATCAACCAGAAGAGGTTAGAAAAGATTGGGAAGACAGACTGAATAAGAAATTTACAAGGGAAGATTGAGTGGACATATGTACAGCTCCCAAGTCTGCAACAAAGTCTAGAAGGTTTAGGATTTTTGCTTGAAAGTGTTTGCAAATGTATTTTTATACCCCAAGCAGACTTCAAAGAATTTTTCCTCAAGTAGATTACAAAAGTTGGAGGCATGATGGAGAAGAAAGAGGTAACTCTGAACATATATTTTGGGAGTGTAATGAACTGGCAGATTTTGAAAATTCCCTACAGAGTACTCTGTCAGAAGTATTGGATGAGCAAATGGGTGTAAGTAAGAAAATGATTCTTTTGAGCTGAGACAAAAGCTCTGAATTACCTAGACATAGTGAGTTCTTTTTTAAGTGTAATTTTGGTGGCTCCCAAAAAAGCAATTACTAGAAAACAGAAATCAAAGTCTATTCCAACTATATTTGAAGTATTGAATATTGTAACAGAGATAAATGAACTGGAAATGGGATCTTTAGAAAAGAGACGGAGTAAATTACATATAAATAAATGGAAATTGTGGGAACAATACATGCAGAATAATGTTTAGGGGTAGGGAAGAGGTTTAAGGGAAGACAGGAATTGAGCAATTTATGTACTGCTGGACTGAAGATAGTTATAAAATAGAACATATGTGATGTATAATGTAAATAACTGGAAACATGTTAATATAGTTTGTTTTCTTTTATATTAATGTATGCTTGCCTAAGTCTTAAGTGATAATTTAAGAAGGTGTTAAAAAAGAGTTCATCAAGTTCTCTCTTTACTCAGTTTTGGATTACCAACACTTAGCTGTGCTTGCTGACTTCAGTATCCAGGATGATCATGAATCATTGACTCTAGTGAAAGAATTCAGCTGCATCATGAAAGGCTTTGGGTTTGCTCAGACAGCTCTGCAACTCATCGACTATGTAATACTCTGGACTAGACTCTTACTGGATGTGAAAACACCAGATTTGGCGGTAGACGAGGTCTCAGGGTCTGATCATTTCCTTGTCTGCTTTGGCCTGGAGCTCCTGTGTTACAGTCCCCCCAATCTTGAACTGAAGCTTATTCATTCTACTAACCATATTTCCTATGACATCTTCTGTTCTATACCTTATTTCTTTCCAAAGGATGCTGATGGCTAATAGGAGATGGCTATAATAGGTCTCTGTCCTTGGCACTTGACTTTTAGTTCAATTCTTGGCTATACTGTCTGTATTAGGAGGTAGGAGACTTGGCTTAACCATGAGCTTCATTTCCTATAACGAGAAGGTTGCAGGTCGGCTTGTCAGTAGTGCCCTGCTGGCAGTTGAGATAAATTTCACTTGGATGAGCACAACATACATACCAGGCTGAAGTCAATCTTAAGAAGGCAGCCTTCCTGCCCAAACAAGATCTTGACATTAGCTAACTGGTTAGCTATGCTCTTTCATGTAATGTAAAGGTTACACAGCCCACCTTGTTTCATTATTATTAGAGAGGTTATCTGCATCACAATATGAGTCTGCTACTTATTTTTTGTTGACAAGACCACTGCTGTTAGTTCTGAGCTGCTGTCATTGGATCTCATGGGAGTTACAGGGGTCTTCATTTATTTGTCTCCTGGATGGCTTTGATATTCCAGATTATGACAAACCTTTGACTTTCATCTCAGATATGTGACAGATCACCTTCATACTGAACCTATGACCATCTAGGGTGGTCTTGGCAAATATTGATGTCCTTGGTCAAGTGATATTTCAGGTTTTGGTTTCCTCATTGCAGCCTAGAGTCTTTTCATTAACAATGAAAGAAGCCCTTGTTGCCTGTGGCCACAGGAAATTGTCTTCAATCCCAATAACTTTTATCACTACTTCCCTAGTCTAACTCTCTGTTTTTGGGAAAGTTTATTGCAAAAGTCATATATGTGCTACTTGAGACTTATCTCATAGTCAGTGGACTCATAGATCATTTACAGTCTGGGTTTTGCACTTGCCATAACACTGAGAATGTTCTTAACTAAATAGTCAGTTATCTCCTACTAACTTGAGACCAATGGTACTCTTCAGTACTGGTTCTCCTGGATGTTTTTGCTGCATTTGATACTAATGACCATGGCATTTTGATAAAGCATTTAGGAACTTACCATGGAATCTCTTCTGCTTCTGTTACAGTGGTTAACCTCTAACCTCTCTGGCCATGCTAAGGAGGTTGGACAGGAATTAACACTTCTTCCTCCTACCCACTTAAGTGTGGAATACCCACAGGATTTGATTTTAGATCTTTACTGTTCATGGCATATATGCTTCCTTTGGGAGATCTTATTAGGCAGGGGAGGCCTAGCATACCACAGTTATGCTGATGGTACTCAACCTTACATCTCCCTTCCACAAGAAGTTGTGGCAAGTGACCTTGCTAATGAGTTTGCAGCCATTCATTCTTGGTTTATTTGCAATCGTCTAAAACCAAGGCAATAGCAGCTAATGGTACCTTGAGTATATGCTTTCTTCTCCTTCTCTTCACAATTTGTTTTATATTGTGAGAAAAGACATGCATCTGTTGACAAAGTGAGTAACCTAGGTGTGATCCAGGACTGTAGGCTGACACTACAGGACCAATTGTCTGCCACTGTGAAATCCTCTTGCTTCCATTTACAAAATAGCTCCAGACTGAAGCACCTGTTACTGAAAACTGACCTTCTGGTGGTTGTTCAGACCTTGATCTCATTCCACCTGGACTACCAGAATGCACTACAGTAGGCACTTTTTAACACTGAGTTTGACCATAAAAAGTGGTTGTAGAACTGAGTGGTTATGCTACTTACAGGTGTGCTTTGTTCTTAACCTTTTTTTTTTCCTGTTCACTGTTTTGTTAAACACACCTTACTAAAGCTGAAGTAGCTAGATAATCCAGCAGCTTCTAAATTTATAACGTGTCTCAACTATCAGCTATCACTACAAATAAACCATCCCAACTTATAGAGACTTTAGTAACAACAATTAGAAGCTTGAAGTATACTTCTTCTGCCTACAGAAAAAATATGTATTTTGAAGGTGCCCAGTGGGAGCATTTCTACCAAGATCCCTGAGTAGGGATACAGATATAGATACATTTCCCCATGTTAAACTCAAATGGATCTGGCTCCCCATCACTTTTTCCATGGAAGGATGAAATATTTCCTCAGTTGCTCCTGACAAAAGTATGCAGAAGTTTTATACTGACCAATTTTTGGACTCGGTAAGTAACACATTTGATTTAACAGAATCAGATTATTTTACTGCAAAAAAGAAGAGGAAGAAGTTGCTGTTTATTTATTTTATTTATTTTATATTTGTTGACCGGGTTTGTCCGACTAGGCTACAAATGTCCATTTGCAGCGGAGGCCCGAGGAGAAAAGCTCCAACAGAAAATTAAAATTTTACATATTGAATACATATAGAAATACATTCATCAGTACCACAGATCACGGCATTACAGTGCCACACATTACATTCATCAGTACCACACATTATTGCATTACAGTGTCATGCATTAAACTGTGGCAAGTGAAATACATAGAAATACATTCATCAGAAGGATACATTCATAATTACATATTATATACATAATAGTGCAATAGTTACATAGCTGAAACATTTTACTAATTATATTTGTACAGTGATGTACCAAGAGGAGAAGATAAAGTAGTAGTTTGTTTATTTAAGGGAAGGAAGATAGAAGAGAAGTAGAAGGTTATAAGCAGGGGCGGCTCGTGGCATCGGACGGCCGGACTGCAGCCCCCTCAGCTAAAAAGAAGAAAATGAAAAAAAAAATACCTTTTGTTGTATGACAGTAGCAGATGTTTTTTTTTTGTTTAAATGCGAAATTCGAGTCCGCGACTCGGAAGTACGCGCATGCGCACTTTAACCGCCTCGGGTTGCGACGGTTTAAATAAAGACTTTTTTTTTGTTTTTGCTGCAGTCCGGTGAGGACAGTGAGGCATCAGTGTGATGCCCAGCAGTCTATGCGGTTCCAAACCGCATAGAACTGAAAGGGGTTCAGACTGCGACGTCCGCAAGCAGTGCAGGCACGTACATGACGTGCCTGGCCTAAAATGCTGCTGATTGGTTGTCGCTCTCTTCCCGGGCTTTATGTGCTGGGAAAAGAGCAAGAATCAATCAGTTAGAAAACAGTGTGGACTGATTGAGTCAATCGCAAGGGAAGGATTCATTTGGAATTGGATTTCTATTTTTTTTTTTTTTTTTTTTTTGGGCAGCCTATATTTTGTCAGCTCAGCTGTAGCCTGTGCTGAAGAAGATAGAAGAACAAGAACTGAAGAAAGAAGTAGAGAGTAGAAGAAGAACAAGAAGAACAGAGGAGAGTAAGAGAAGAGTAGAGTACACTACACTACAGAGAGTTTTCGTCTTGGTGGTAATGTATATTATTTTTTATTGTCCTAGCCAACTGCATCTTTTATTTTTAACTGTCAATTTGTTTATATCTGAATGAACATAAAACGTGTTCATGATACATAGATTAATTTCATTTAATCCTGACAGCTGCCATGAACATTACTGTGTAGACTCTTCAAGTTAAAAAAAAAAAAAAAACACTGAAGAGTCTACAGTAATGTTCATGGCAGCTGTGAGCTGTCAGGATTAAATGAAATTAATCTATGTATCATGCATTGCCTTGTGTGTAAGCAAATCAAGTTAAAAAAAAACACTGATTTGCTTACACACAAGGCAATGCATGCTGTTAATAAAATGAGTGAAGTGTGTAACAAAACCAAAACTGTTTTGTTGCATGCTTTAAAACAGAGGCCTGAAGTAAAAAAGAAAACCACTTGGGTTAACTAAAAAACAGAGGAAAGTTATGCAACTGAAGTGTGTGTGCGTGTGTGTGTGTGTGTGTATAATGCCTCAGTTAACAAATGGTGGTGGGTAGAGATACTCAGGCTTGAACCCTGTACCTTGTATGGTGGTGTTAAGGACCTGAATTCCCTACCCACCACCATTTGTAAAAAAAATTGCAGATTTTTGCCTCATATTTTATCTGATCTGTTCCTCATAATATCTGTGGTTTCTAAATATTGTAATGCTTGATATTTGATGGTACACTGGTAGTATTGTGGCTTTACAGCTGCAGGTTCTTGGGTTTGATTCTTGGCTGGGGTGCCTTCTGTGTGGGGTCTGCATTTTCTCCCTGTGTTTGTGTGGGTTTGCTTTTGTGTCCTCCCATGTTATAAAGACATGTCTGCATTATTTCTTCCTGGGCCTCTGCTGAAAATTGTTTTTTTTGTTCCAAGTCAGATTGTCCTGATTAACAAACTGACAGGCATTTGAATTTCAGACTTCAGGTTTATGAATGTTTAATTCCTTGCAAATTTGACGGTGCAGTGGTAGCATTATTGCCTCACAGTTATAGGTTTCCTGGTTTGATTCTTGGCTGGGGTGCCTTCTGTGTGGAGTCTGCATCTCATCTCTGTGTTTGTGTGGATTTGCTCTGGTGTCCTGCCATTTTACAAAGACATGTGTCTGCAGTATTTCTCCCTGGGCCTCTGCTGAAAATTATTTTTGTTCCATCAGAAGTAAAATTGACAGGCATTTGAATTTCAGACTTCATATTCTTCAGAAAATACATAGTAACACTTTTGGGACTGTATTACCCCATTATTGGCTTTGTCCAGGTTTTTTGTGCTAAGGTTAACAACTATGGCAAGAACTGAATTCACTGAATATGCCTGAGGGCTGTATTCCCTCATTACTGGATTTGTCCAGGTGTTTTGTGCTAAGAGGTTGACAGCTATGGTGAGAACTGAATTCATTAAATGATAGCCATTTAAGTTTCAGTCTTCCTCTCTTTCACAAAGCAGCTGATTTGGCATAGTGGTATGTTGCTCTGACTGTTTTGCACAGGGACCTTGGCAGTAAAATGTATGGTGGTAACACAGCATTTTTCTTTCACAAAGCAGGTGATTTGGCATAGTAGTATGTTGCTATGACTCTTTTGCACAGGGACCTTGGCAGTAAAATGTATGGTGGTAACACAGCATTTTATTCTAGCAACTTTTCCAAGATTATACAAGCAATGTTTAATGTGTCCCTGGTTTTTGGCCATTTGACCCCCCCCCCAAATAAATTTGGCTTTTCCAGATTTCTTGTGCTGCGAAGTTGAGATGCAGTTGAGTATTGAGTAGATTTTACAAGCAGCTGAGAGCTGCAGGGGAAGAGAAGTTTAGTGCTGCTTGCATTGTTAATAGCACAACAGGTTGTGTACTTGCTTTTGATGCAGAAGGTTGTTGGTTCTACTCCCACAAGAGGTGAATGCTGCCATACTGAAAAACTTAAGATACTAACTATGAGCCTGTTATCAGTATGCCATCCATTCATTTCCTATTGCAATATTACTAGCTTATTTTTATTGTAATATAGGCAATTTATTCCTCAGGGGCATCAGACACTTTATTTTTCGATGAAACCATGAAATATAAAGGTGTTTGCTAGCAGCAACATCTTCATTAGTTACAGATTTATTTAATGTGGAATTTAGATAAATTTTTTACTTCTTCAGAGATTGTGCATATTTACTGATAATGGTGGACTGCAGAATTGTGCATATTTACTGATAATGGTGGACTGTAGAAGTTTGAGTAGACTTTTATGATGGAAATGTTCTGAATTGGGCAGTTTTGTCATTATTGGTGCATGTGTTTTGTTTCATTGTTTACTGGAAAAATGTTCAAAACAATAGGAAGGTGTATCAAAGAGCACATGTATGTTTCATATGCAAGGAGCCTATGATTTGAAAACAGCCCAGAATTAATCTTTATCTGCCACTGGTAAAATGTATTTTCTTTGAATGTGCGTTTCAATGCTGTTTCAATGAATGTGAGTTTCAAGGGCAGAGAAGTTTTAATGCTAAGTTTGTTTAGCAGATGTCTTAGTGTTTGTGCTGTAAAATGCAAAATAAAACTTTCAAATGAAGTCCAAATCATCATAGAAATAAATCAGTGTGCACATTAATGTTTATGGTAAATGGAGTGAAATAGCCAAGTAATGGATCATTGGAATGGCTGCAGGGGGAGGCTCCATTCGACCATGATTTTGTGAGGGGGAAGGGCGGCAAACTTAGACAGCCCCAGCTGAACTATACCTCCCAACTGTCCAGATTCTCAAAGAATGAATAGATTTTTGCTTCTTATTTTTGGTTTGTTCCTCATACAATTTGTGGTTTTCTGGCAAATCATTTAGGAATTAAGTCACTAAACAATGACACACCGAGTTTCAGACTTCATAACCTTCAGAAAAATGCATGCTAAAGTAAGACCTGTTGCTCTATCAACTGTCTCAGTTTATACAAGAGCAATTTTTAGTACTGTTTATATGTTCCCCCAATATATTTGGCCTTGTCCAAATTTATTGCATTAACAGGTTGAGAGGTACATGCAAATAAATTGCTTTATAGAATTAGGCATAGCTAAACCTCTCAACTGTCCCTGATTTTGGCTCAAAATGTTTCTTTTCCCCTAATAATCCCTCCACAAAATAGCAATTTTGGAAGAAAACGTGGAGGGTTTACAATTAAGAAATAACTGTAATAATCACAGTTATAGATTACTTTTATTTCAGAAATGCATGTAGATTCTTTTATTTTGTCAGCTGCTCAAGTTAGCAGTACTAATATTAAAGTGTCCCTTCTTTGACAGGTTCCCAGCTGTATTATGTGGCTATTTTATATTTTTACATCACATTTTGGTCCATTTTTCATAAAATTGTGGGGGTTTTTTTGGCAAATTAGTGACAAACCATTAAAGACTGAAGTTGAAAATAATGACAGACATTTGAGTTTCAGATTTCATACCATTCAGAAAATTCATACTAATGCAAGACCTATTCTATTATCTTTCTAAGTTTATAAGAGCAATATTTTAAAAACTGTCCTTATTTTTGGGCCTTTGTCCCACTTCTTTGTATGGCTTTGTCCAGATTTCTTGCTCTGAGGTTGAGAGGTATGACAAATGTCAGGGTCATCACAGTCAGCCAGAGACATTTCAAATTGTGACATACTTGTTGCACCCCACTCCCCCATGTAGTGACTCTGGATGTATTGAAGCAAGGCAAGGAGTAGTTATGTAGTGTAAATGTGCAGAGTACCCCCCCCCCATCCAAGGTAGACACAAGTACTACAGTGGCTTTTCATCTGTCCTTGATTTTTGCAGAATGGTCTGGTTTCTGTCATTTTTTTGTACTGTTGATTTATGCTTATTACTCAAAGTGCCTGTTGCTCTGTGTTTAAGTAGCAATACTTTAATGGCCATCAGGTAAGCTTGGCTGAGATTGTAAGATGCAAGTAAGCTTTAATAAGCAGACTGTTAAAGAATTGTCAACACTGAAAGGCTTTCTTTTGTTACCATGTAGAGGATACTTAACTAGATAATGTATAAGCCTTTGGAAGTGAAATGCATATGACAGTATTTGTAATAAGGGACAGGATTACATTATTTTAAGAAGCTTATTACACTTGGAGACTTCAGTCATCTCTGCAGGCTTTACCCGTAAACTAAACAGAATGCCAATCGTGTGGTCCATAACCTGTACAGTAATTCTTTTAAGCAATGTATCTTGAGCGTATTTCTTGTTTGCTTTTCATTTTTTACTTTGATCATGTATTCCCTATGAAACAAGTAGATAGTTGTCAGGCAGCAGGTCTTTTTTTGGATAAGGAGCATTTTTACAAGTGGGGGCATCAGAGATTTCTACTTTCAGCATGTTACTTGGTACTTTAATAAAGCTGAATATAAATTAGAACTGCAGTGCAAGAAGTGGTTTGAGTTTGAGTGCTGCTTGTTTTTCTTATACTTGATTTTGACTGGCATTCCATTAATGTATTTAAAAAAGAAATTTATTTTTTCATGCCTCACAACCTTTTTGTTTCCATCTAGATATTAAGTAAGCTGTCATGCAGCCAATGCATTGAAATATTTTTATTCTTTTACACTTCATTTTGTCTTGATTGGACTCCTCATAATGAAGGTTTGGCACCCACGGCAGTGTATTTAGTTAGTTTTTGTGGTTTTGAACATAGCCCCTCCCCTTTTTAGTTGGCCACACCCCTTCCCATTGACCACACCCATTCAGCTGTCTCCTGCAGCCCCCCTTTGATTTGAATTCACCAGCCGCCACTGGTTATAGGGGAGTGTTTACGGGGGATAATTACATTGGCAGGTCCATTTTCATGAAGGAATTTTTTTTTGTAGTGGTTTTGAATTGATTGGGATGTTCAAGGGATCTTATATCTAGTGGTAGGCTATTCCAGGCCTCTGAAGGGTTGAAGCTATAGACTAGGTGACCCATTTTGGTCCTTGGTTTGTAGATTTTTAGTAGGCCTTGTTCAGAACTGCAGAGTACTCTAGTGAGTAGGTAATGAGAAATTAGAGATGAGATAGTTGGACAAAAAGAGGGTTTGTAGAGAATGGAATGAATAATCAGAAACTGATTATAAAGAAGCAGGTTAGGTAATTCTAGCCAATTTAGTTCTTTTAGTGAGAGACAGTGATGGGATTTGTAAGAATTTTGGGCAGCAAATCTGGCAATCCTGTCATAAGTTGTTTCTAACTTATTTAGTAGTCCAGTGTTGAGGCTGGTGAGAATTTGGGAGCTATAAAGTAAAGTGGGTAAGAGGTGGACATTTGAAAGGGTTAGTTTTGCTGTTTTGGTAAGATATTTTTTGTTTCTATAGAGGAGACCTAGCTTGAGATGTGTTTTTCGGATACAATTATTGATGCGTAAATTAAAGGTTAGTCTATCATCAATGGTAACACCTAAGAGTGGTACCAGTGTACTGGTGTCCATCTGTATTTGAGTATTATTTTGTGATAGTATGGAGAAGGAAGACTTTATGTGGTTAAGGTTTTTAGGGAGAAAGAGCAGTAATTTGGTTTTCTTTGAATTTAGGATAAGTTGGTTTTCAGATAGCCAGTTTTCTACAGAGTTAAAAGAGGACTGTCTGTCTGATTTTCGTTGAGTTGGTGATTCAGCAACAGTGATAAGTGTAGAATCATCTGTGTATTGTATCAGTGAGGATCCAGGACAGGAAGAGTAGAGAATGTTGGTAAAGATGTTAAAAAGAAGTGGCCCAAGGATGGAGCCTTGTGGAACACCCATTTTAACAGGAAGAAGTGGGGAGAAAGCTGACAGCCATTTGACTGACTGCAGTCTATCAAAGAGGTAGCTGTTAAACCAAGATATGGTGGATGGAGAGAAGTTTAAGTTTGCTAGTTTAAGGAGAAGACGTTTATAAGAGATTGTTTCAAAGGCTTTAGAGAGGTCAATGAAGAGACAGGAAATAAGTTTGTTATTGTCTCTAGCTAGTAATACAGAGTTTAGGAAAGACAGGAGAGCTGTTGTAGTGCTGTGCATGGGACAAAAGCCATGTTGGGTCGGTGTGAGTAGATTTTCTTGCAGAAGGTAGTGTAAGACTTGATTGTGTATACATTTTTCCAGAATTTTGTAGAGTGGTGAGAGTATGACTATGGGTCTAAAATTAATTATATCTGTGGAGTTTCCTCCTTTGTGTATTGGAAGGGTGTAAAATTGCTTCCAGGTGGAGGGGACTGTGGATTCCATAATAGAGCTTGAGCTGAACAGAGTTTAAGAATAAAAATGAGGAACCAGTACTGGAAGAACATCCTCCTCTGCTTGAACAAACAAATAAGACAACTTGTAAAATACTCTAAGGGCAATTTCGAAAAAAAAAAAAATAGCAACCATAGCTAAGGGTAACCATAAGGCATTCTTCAGCTATATCTGTAACCGAAAAGGTAGGACCAAGACGTGTGCTGAACTAGTTGTGGATGGCATCATCACACTGCTCCTGCAAAAATAGCTAACTTATTAGCCAACAGATTTGGCAAAAATTTCACCCTTTCACCTCCAAATATTCCACGAAGCATTTCCTCTACATCTCCTCCGACTTGCATCGCCAAAGAGCAAGTCATTAATGCTCTGTCCAAGGCCAAAAACATAGCCTCTATGGGACCAGATGGCATCTCAGGTTGCATTTTAAATGGTCTAAAACATGAGTTAGCAATGCCATTAGGTACTCTCTTTAACCGCAGCCTGAGTTCTGGTTTTTGCTTCTGCTGAATGGAAAACAACAACCGTCATCCCCCTTCATACAGGGGGTACAGCAACATACCCAAGGAACTACAGACCCATAAGCTTAATCAGCCTTATCTGTAAGGCTATGGAATGAATCATCATGGACCGTATAAATAAGGATATAGGTGATCTCCAAACCCTTGATCCAACACAGTTTGGTTTTGTCAAAGGCAGTTCATGTCTGTTAAACCTGGTGGACTTCTTCAGAAACAACACCAGGGCCATAGAAAAAGGAAAATCTGTGCATACAGCCTACCTTGACTTAACCAAGGCCTTTAACACAATCCCATATTCAGGCATCATTGATAAACTCTCCCAGTTGAATATCTACCCTTATGTCATCAGGCGTGTTGCTAACTGGCTCATCAACAGATCACACTCGGTCAAAGATAGGGACTTTACCTCTGCCAGCAAAGGAGCTGTGGCTGACTAAGTTTACTGATGACTGCAAATTAAGTGCAGTCATTGAATCCGCAAATGGTGTCAATATACTTCAAAAGGGACTTACACAAACCAGTAATCGGTGCCAAAGCCATGGACTCATACTCAATACTAAAAAATACATTATCATCCCTTTTGGTAAAAATGATATCCCTGCAGACTATCATATAAATAATTAATACCCTAAGTAGGAACTCAGTAGTGACAGACTTGGGCATGCAAGTTGATTGTAGCCTAAACTTTGACCACCATGTGTCTACTGTGGTAAGGAAGGCATTCTACGTCACACACCTCATTAGCAAAGGTATTGCCTCAAGAATGAAAGAGGTCATAACACCCCTGTACTCGACCCTCATCAGGCCAATAATTGAGTACAATGCTCCCCTTGGTATGGACCTTATCCGGCACCTGCAGCAAAGTGAGAGAACTCAGAGGTTTCCAACTAAGAAAATTCAGGGTCTCCAGCACATGTCAATGTAAAATGGGGAAATAGCATGGATAAAGTGTGACTGGGAAGGAAGGTATAGGGGTGGCAGTAGACAGAAAAGGATGGTGTTGATATAAACATGGTCCCAAAAAGGAGAGATGCAGACTGACATAGAACAACTAGTGTTGGAGAGAATAGGACAACCATCTGGGGAGGGCTGTGACACACAAGGAAAAGGAACACCAGGATAGCTGTATGCCAAGCTGCATAGTGGTGAACCCAACCAGAAGTGAGTCACCCTTGACTGTCTTCATGGTTAGGCCCAGCCTCTGGTCATCCTGTGATCAAGGCCATGCACCTGACAACTCTGCAAGTTGAACAAGGATGTGCTCCAGGATGCCAATCCATGTGTCCAGCCATCAGTCCACCAAAGCCCTCATCAGCATTTCCATCTCATGTCAGGTGGCTCAGTGGGACACTTGAGTGATGTTCCCTGATAGAAAAAGCAGCACTACAGGCCACCAGTGAGCCTTCCAGATCACCCCCTGCAGGATGGCCTTCAACACGAGAGAAGCCTGGAGAATACAGCAGATCACACAGGCATAGCAAGGCAAGTGCAGGGCATGGTGGCTGCTGCCATAAAACATCCAGCTCTGCAGCCAACAATGGTTCATAGGTTGGTACTAGGCTATCAGCCCTAGGGCCTATACAAGCCTAACCATAACAATTCCCTGGCTATTTCTTCCCACACTATTTACTTCCCTGGACCCCTGTCTAGCAGGGTGACTGACATGATCCCTGGGGTGAATTTCCTTTCTCCCATCCAGTCATCAAGGTTCATTTTGAAGAGGGCCAAAGAGGTGCTCTGCTTGGCATGTATGTGCAGTCTATTCCAGAGTCTGGGGAGTCTCTGGGTAAGGAACCTATCTCTCCAACATGTTTTGTTTATTGTGATGACAAGGTTTAGATCCCTGAAGCATGTGGCTCTGAGGGATTGGGGTTTCTTTAAGGGTAGTTATGTCCAACAGCTCTGTGTTTGACATGGCCTTGTATGTTAAGCAGAGATCGCCTTGGAGTAAACAATATGCGACAGAGTATAGCTGGAGTTTTTTAAGGCAGTCAGCATAGGGCATCCGCTTTAGGCCTGTGATTCTTTTAGTGAGGTATTTCTGCGGCCTTTCCAGTTGTTGCAGATGTCTTGAGAGGTACATACCAAATGGGGTGTTGTATTCTATAATGGGTCTAATGAGGGATGAGTACAGTGGGATAATGACCTCCCTTTTTCTGGATAAAAAGCCTTTAGTGATGAGGTGCGCCACATAGAAGGATTTCCTGACTGTTGTGGCGATGTGGTTATTGAAGGTGAGACCACTATCCACCTGTATCCCTAAGTCTCTTATCACACTTTCAGTGTTTAGTGTACTGACACCTATGTGGTAATTCATGGGTACATGTTTTTTCCCAAAGGGGATAACTATACATTTCTTGGCATTGAGCTTGAGCCCATGGCTCTGGCACCAAGCATATGTTTCTGTAAGGCCCTTTTGTAGAGTATCAACATCATTTGAGGATTCAATAATGGCTCCCAGTTTGCAGTCATCTGTGAAATTTGTTAGCCAGAGTCCCTTAGTGTTGGCCTGTACTTCAGAGAAGTAGATGCCAAACAAGAGAGGTCCCAGGACTGAACCCTGAGGTACTCCATTTATCACTTGTCTGGAGCTGGATTTGGAGTCAGCCACTTTTACAGTGTGGGTTCTGTCAGTAGGACAGTTGGCAACCCATCGAGTGACGTAGGGATTAATGCCCAACTTAGTAAGTTTATCTATGATTCCAGAGTGGGGGATTGTGTCAAAGGCCTTGGCGAGGTCCAGATAGGCTGTGTGGAGTGTCTTACCCTCGTCCACAGCTCTAGAGACTGATTCAAAGAAGTCAATCAGGTTCAGGACACAAGATCGGCCCTTCACGAACCCAAACTGGGTGGGGTCCAGTGTTTTATGGTTGCCATTGCCTTTGTTTATAAGTTCCATGATAATACGTTCCATGGCCTTGCAGATCAGGCTTGTCAGACTGATGGGGCGGTAGTTCCCGGGATCCAAGGTGGATCTCCCCTTGTGGAGTGGGATAACTGTAGCTGTGCGCCACTCAGTGGGCATGAAACCTAAGGTGAGGGTATGATTAAACATGACACTTAGGTGAGGTGTCAGTTCATTTTGTAATTCATGTAGTACACAGTCCGGGATGACATCTGGTCTCATGGATGCTGTATTCTTAGCTTTGGAGAGTGCGTTTTTTTACCTGTGTGGCTGTTATTACCAGAATTTGGCAATCTTCCGGTATTGAAATGGGCCATTTATGGGGTGAGAGGGGGGTGAAGTTGGCACTGAATCGATCTGCCAAAATATTGGCAATATCCTTGGGATCAGTATATTTAATGCCATTCTGTTGTAGCTCAGAGCAGATCTGAGCATTGCCATTTAGATTCTTGACATAGTTATAGAATGCCTTGTGGTTGTCTTTGGAATCTTTGGCAATTTTATTTTCGTAACTAGCTTTGGAAGATTTTAGGAGGGATCTCAGCTTCTTACTGAAGCTGGAAAGGGAGTTTTTTGCATCCTGGGATTTTCCTCTTTTCTGCAACAGTTTCTTCCTTTTGTTGTAAAGTTTGTTTATGGCAGGGGATCACCAGATTGGCTTCCTTTTTTTGGAGGAGAACATCTTGGTTCTATTTGGGATGGCATGATTCATGCATGAGTGGATGTGCTCATACAGTGCCTTAGTGTAGGACTCAGCAGTCAAACTTTCAGTTCCCGTCTGCATGGGTGTCATGAAGTTTGTAACTTCTGACTTGAGTAGCATGAAGTTGACTTTGGAGAAGTTTTGTATGGAGGTTTCCTTACTGGGGGGTGGGGGTGGGATGCGGATGTTAAGGGTGATCAGCTTATGGTCTGACGTGACCAACGACGGGGTGACCATAGGTGTGGATCATCGATTGCCATGTTGGTAATGACCTGGTCTAGAATATTGGAGCCCCTGGTGGGACTATGGATGAGTTGATCCAGGGCATTGGAATTTATGAATTCCAAGAACCATTGGGCAAAGGTGTTGGCACATGAATAGTTTTCCCAGTTCATGGCAGGGTACTTGAAATCACCCAGTATTAGGGTGTTTGGTTGTATATTAATATTTTCCAGTTTGTTTAGAAAGGTGTAGTGAGAATCTTGGGGCATGGTGGGGATCTGTAGCAAGCTACAATTTGGATTGCAGTCTTACCTAGTGTTAGTTGCACCTGGAGAATTTCAGACACATTGTGTTGGGCAACTAACCTGGTGGTGTGAATATCCTTGGTGAATATTGACACGCCTCCACCTTTAATGTTTCGATCCTGGTTTGGTGGCCGAAAAGTGTGGTAAGAGTTGCAGCCTGGTATTGCAGGGGTGCTCTCTGGAGACTTGAGCCAGGTCTCAGTTACTGCACAGATATCGATGTTTTCCATTTTTAGGAGTGCCTCGAGAGAGCGCATTTTGAGGTTTAGACTTCTAGCATTGAGTAGCATTACCTTCAGATTTTGCATGCTTGTACCTGCTACGGTGGTGGTTTTGTCCTTTGAACTTTGCCTAAAAAAGGCACTATAGGGGTGGCAAGAGCCATAGCCAGTAACCTGAATCCCAGGAGTGACAGGTGCAGACCATCTCTGGCAAAGCATCGTGGTCTGTCGATCATGTCGTCCCAGACAGACAGATACTGGATCCCCTTTGAATGACACCAGAAGCCTAGCCAATTGTTGAGGTCAATAATTTTGTCCTTATATTGTGATATCATTCTGGGCGAAGACAGGATGCTACTCAGGGCTAGGGTCATACCTGCCTGGGTCACATGATCCAAGAGCTCTTCCATGTAGTTCAGGGAGGTATGTCTCAAGTCATTCATTCCAACATGGACAATGACAGAGTCATATTTGTACTTGTTTTGGAGTGACTTGAGTGCATGAGTTATGTGGCGGATCCTGGCACCTGACAGGCAACTCACTGTAATTTTCTCCGTGTTCAGCCTGGTGAGTGGGACATCAGTGTGCCTGACTATAGAGTCACCTATGACTAAAGTGCTAGGTATGTTGTCTTGCCTTAGGGGCTGTTGCTGGGTGGAACACTGGTGTTGTGAGCTATGTGACACTTTGGTTGTGATTGGTGTTTGTTTGCGTTTCAGCTTTGGAGGTCCTTGTTGCTTGGGCAGGTTACAGTTAAGGGCCTTCGCATATGTGGATTTAGTGTTGCTATGTGTGGGTGTTGGTGGTATGAGTTTAGAAGGGCTATGTGTTGCTTGAGGTGTAGTGCGGATGTTAACCTTCTCCTCTTGACTGTCTAGCACAATCTTGGGTGGAGAGAGCTTTGCTTCCAGTTTGGCTATGTAAGTGCATCTCTCACAGGTTGTAGTGTTGGGTGGGAGGAGGGGAGGGTTGTCTGTGTACATGAGATAATTGCTGCAGAAAATATCAACATAAATGGATAGCAATTAAACAACATAATGTAAACTAAAAACAGTGACAGCAATAAAGAAAAGAAAGAATCCAAAAGCAATGATCACTAGGTTATGCTACACTGTTTTGTACCACAGGCCTTGAAGAAGTAAAAGGAAGTCAGATAAGCAATGGCAACACAAAAGTAATATACAGGACTGCAGCACACCTATTAAAGAACTATATGAACTACAGTTTGGGATATGATAGGAGGTATCCTTTCATTTCTGTGTAGGGCAGTGGCACAGTGTATGAGTGTTATGCAATGGACACTGAAGCTAGGCAGAAATAACAAAACTGCAGGTAGCATATATGGAGCCACAGTCAGAAATACATGGTAGTGATAGGAAAGTAGAACGGTTAGACTTCTATTTACATGTCTGACGACACAAAGAAAAACTATAAGCAATTGTGAAATTAATTAACAGAATTATAAACATAGACAGCTAAACAGGTGAGGAAGAGAACTGCAAGTATGACAGCAATTCAGTACACATACTCCAATGCCTGGACAAACTTGCTTGATTCCTCTTTCAGCACAGTCTATTTTTCCATATCTCATCAGATGCTTGAAAAACACAAAGCGGAAAAAAAGTCATCATACCTATGAACATCAATAACTGCAATAAGGCCAATTTTTGCTAATACGTATATATGTAGATGTATATGTATGTATGTGTGTATACATATATATATATATATATATATATATATATATATATATATATATATATATATATATATATATATATATATATATATATGTATGTATATAGATCAGTTAGTTATATGTACTATAGAACTCAGTCTTTCTCCTTGTTTTTGCCTTCCTACTGGCGAAGAAGAACAGGGTAGCATCTCTTCACTCCATTGCACTGATGCCAGTACTACTCCCTAGACTGGGTGATGCCTGTGGCATCACTGACTTTCCTGTCAAGACAGTGCTGGACATCGGGTCTACTTTATACCCTTGAAACATGAAAAACATGAATCCGAATCACGCGACACATAAAGAGCGAAATGCGGATACGTCAAATGTACTAAAGCGTGAAAATGTAAACCACGAACCCTCATAGTCGGCCAACCCACCACCCGCAACACACTACCTACCCAAACACAATACAAAAACACATACATAGACTAACCAAATCCCTACTTCTAGCCCTAAATTAAAGCACCTAAATCCTACTGCTAATCCTACACTAACCTCACATACACAACTGTCTATGCACTATCCTTAACCCCTCCCTAACCCTAAGGTCCGTAACTACCGCACACTTCCCCTATGGAGCTATACCCAAACAAACTAAATACTCCACACACATGCACTTAACAAAACCCTACACTAAACCTTACATACATTACCTACACAAAACCTTACATACACTACCTACCTATGCACTTACTTTAACCCCTCCCTAGCCATAAGGTCCATAACTATCGCACGCTTACCTTACAGAGCTATACCGCAGATGGGCCACCTATGCGATTTCGATATTTCCCCTTTCGCGGTTTCGTTCGTTCGAAGTATTCGCGATTCGCCCTTTCCGTGTCACGCAATTCGTGTTTTACTTTCGAGAACTTAAAGTAGACCCCTGGACGGGACATCTACTTTTCTACTTTGGGGGCCTTCATATGAATTCCTCAGCAGGCACTCCTACTGGTGTAGATTCACCAGGTGAAGAAAGATATTTGTCTTTTTGTACCATGTGAGAGCTTTTCCAGCTTCAGCTCTCCTAGCAGACATAGCCACTTGCCAGATTAAAGCCAGGACAGAAATGGTAGCTGATCTGCATTAAGGAATGTTACGGAAACCATGTGATGCACATTACTAGTATGGCCACAACAGACACACATGGGGGAGACAGATGGGCTCCAACCATATATGGAAACACTTCTCTGACATCAAATATACTGTACAGTAATATGGCAGTGCACCACAAATCATGGTAGTAATATGCCATTGTGCGCCTACAGACCAATGATTGGAATGTAATGTGCACTGGTAGAAATGGCCCCATAGCACACTGCAGGATTATTATTGTGCTGCACTGTGTATGTGATTCAGAAATATTTTACTCCAATTACTTCATTAGCATAAGTACTGTGTTATGAGCCCAGTAACTGTATGACAGAAGACACCATAGCCATTGCAGTGATCATCACTCTCTTAATTTTGCTGCATTATAGCAAGCACATATTGAACAGAGAGCACTGGAATGTTCTTGTTTGTCTTTTCAGCTTTTCCCAGTTAGAGGTCGCCACAGCAGAACTCCGGTCTGCTAATGATTGGCTGTTGATTTTTATGGTGCCGAGTTGCCAGTCTGACGCCCAACCTTCAGCAAAGGCACACCCATTCATGCATGTCTTTCGGAGGCCACTCAACCACAGGGAGGACATGCAGACTCCACACAGAAGGCACTCCAGCTAAGAATCAAACAGGAGAACCTCCTGCTGTGAGGCAACAACACTACTGCCGTACCACCATGTTCTACACAACAAAAATAAAATGTTCTACACCAACTGTGGTAAGGGTACACATGCCAGAGGCAGGTAGGTATACAGAATGGATACATTTACATTACTTAGTGGTAATGCTTAAGAGCTATCGGCAGACAGTGGAAATGACAATACAGAAGAGTTGGAATGGGGAATACAAGCAGACAGGGCACAACTTTATCCATCAGTAGCCCACCAGTTATACTGCTGAATTACAGAAGTCACTGGAGTAACAATGCCGGTTGACAACACAAACAAAGAAAGATGTGTTGGACTGCACACACTCTGCTACAGGAGTTCAACTGAAATACACAGAAAAGGGTATGGTGTGTGGAGGTACACCTGCTAAATAAATCAGACTAAGGATATGTTCTATGGGACACATGGCAGTGCTGACTGGGTGGCATGAGTCCCTGTAGACAGATAACAGAATGCATGTTATAACACATTCTATCCCCGAGTTGTCCCAAATGGACTGCTCTGGAAATGTGGCCTGTGAAATCAGTGTACAGGGGACATGTTACTTGCTGCTATCATTTTTGCCACATGGGTTGTGCATTGGTACAGCTGTAGGTAGACACATTTATGCCCAGGCACTGACCATAGGTGTATGTCCACATGTGCAATAACATAATCAGCACTGAAACAGCATCCGTGGCTTAAAAGATTTCCCTGGCAGAGATGTTACTGCAGCTCTATATGTTCATGGAAGGAGTATTCTAGGTACTAATAAGGCTTTCCAGATGTGTGTGTGGCAAGACCTCATTACAGTTGCCAATGTCATTAGCAGCCACAACAGACTGGGTCAAAAGGTCTCAGAAAAGGTCATTGATAGGATTTGCCAGGCCTGAAAGCTCAAGCAAGTGCACAACAGAGGAGGATAGCAACAGGTGGGGGATACACCACCACAGACACCCTCATTATCATAGAATAGTTCTTAGTCTCCCTGTCTGGGGACATTGAGAGGATGTTAATACCTGATAGAGGCCTAGGGTCTGAACTGGTCACAACACCAAGTGTCTTCATTGGGGATGCACTGGGTTGGTATTAACTTGAGATATTAACAAGGCTTTGTGATGAACCACTGGCATGAGCTTTCTGATGTCAAACACCTCAATACCTCTCCTACCAGTATGTCTGGGATGCAGGCATGGCAACATACAACACAAGGTATGTTTGTCTTCATTCTAGGTCTACTCTGTTTCCTTAAATGCTGTTGAAGTACTTGGGTGTGGGAATGTCACATATCATCAGCTGTACACATGGGTGTTTGTCTGCCTTCATATGAGTTAAGGTCATGGGGGTTAGCTTCAATAAAACAGATCATGACTGATATCAGTGTAACAATGAAGCCTGACAAGGATGATGGCTGATCAGTCTGACAGCACAGTGTCACTGCCAGCAATGGCTACAGTCAAAGTTGCCCTGTCATCTACATTGACTGATACAGCTGTGTTGCCTGTGGAACCCATTTCTGCCTCTCCACTTGGTAAGGAATAACAGGATATGCCTGGTAGCTCAAAATAAGGTGCACTGTCAGAACTAGCTCATATGCCAGCAACTGGCAGTGGCGCTACCACAAAACATAACAGCAGCATTAGGAGGAAACATACCAGTGGATGTCAGTGCTGTGGCCACCACTAGGTGTCCAAAATAGGTGTCACATAAGGCATAATTCAGTAAATGTGTGGGTTAGTGATCCATATACAGACAAATGCCAACACCAAGGTAGAGATGATTAGCATGGAGTGACATGCCTGATAACATAGGCAAAAGCCTGCAATGCTAAAATTAGAGGTCTAAGCAGAACATCCACCAGCTCATATCATTTATTTGATGGTCAGTTAGCAGCTACGTAAGCCTCCATGAGGTCTCCAGGCACGGCATGCCAAAGCTAATGCCACAACTGTGGCCACACCTATCTGACTCCACTATGAATATGCCCCACAGAGCAAGTACTTCGAGGTCAAGTAGTGCCACATCCTTGATGTTACCTACTTGTGGTCAGCACGGTGTGGCATGACAGGGTCATCCTCACAGAAGTAGCCTACATGGATGCCCTCCACTCTGCACGGGCAGACAATTACAGTTATGCAGTTCCTTGCCAGTGGGTGTTGCTGGCAGTACCATTCCAAGGAGGGGATGTGTCTGTTGCCAAAGTTGTTCACAGTTTGCATTGTTCCCACCTGTGGACCCACATCCCCATCACATGCACAACCACACAGTGCACTGCCATTTGCTGCAGCTGTGTACACTTTGACAAGTACTGTGCAAATGCTGCCTCAGGAAGCTCTACCACCCTCCTTATGCAGTTTAAACAACTTCCTCTTATCATCCAGCCGTGTAACAGAATAACTCTTCCACATTCATCTATGTAGCATTGCTGATCCTTGTCACTGTGCTCCACCTCACTTGTGCAAATTACAACTGTACCCCCTGCCAACACCACTGTTACATCAGTCTAATGAAAAGCATGGCCAGATAATGCACATTACTAGATATTCTAGGAGTAATCTTGCATGTGTTACTTTTAATCTTTTTTTGTCTCTGTTTTCACCCATATTTGTAGACCAGATGTCATCACTTTGCCAGTACTGTAGTGTCCTCAGCCTAGCATGGGGCTCTCCTGCAGCTGTCTTCTTCAAGGAATCCTCACCTGATATCTCCTCCACTGCTGGCACTGGTCTTTCTTCTGATGGCGATCTTCTGTGGTAGCTGTCTGCATACTATAATGTGTGTTGTGCAGTATTGCACACACAGAAAATATCTAGCTGCATGTCTCTAAAGCACACTGTAGAGCACCATCAGAGGAATCTAGGCAATAAGAGTGCGTCCTCAACACTCGAAACACATGCTCGAAAATGCTGAGGGTCTGCGACAGTGCACAGTTATATGTCATCTCAGCCACGGTCTGGGGGTTATGTGCTGGTGTCATGACCCATGGCTCCAGAGCATATCTTGCATTACCAGTAAGATACTCCTGTGTGAAATAAAACCATACAAATCACTGGTATAGTCTGAATGTGTGCCAAATGCAAGAATTGTGGGAACTGCCCAAATGAGGCACAGACACAGTGTATAATGATTTGCTTACAAACAAGGTAATAGACATTCTGTGGGATTCATGAACAATCATGTAGGCTTCACACGAAACATACATGACATTTATGTGCTAACATGATAAGCAGCAGCACTAACTGCATATGCATGTTGTTTATCATGCTTACATGAATACAAGTGTGTTTTCATGGCCAGCAACAGTGTTGGTGGTCAGGAAAACATGTTGAACAGCACGTGCACACACAGTAAACAAACAAGCTTGGGTATTGGCAAACCTGTTAAATGTACTCACTCAGTCAGCAAGAAAAGATATACAGCGCAAACAATGCAAGCTGTACCATGCAGGGAAAGTGTACTGAGTATAATGTGCATATAAATCAAATATATGAATAAAGAAATAAGTAAGAGGGTAGGGGAAACAGCAAGGGCAACTACAATAGATGGGTTACCAGACAGGGAAAGTATACTGAGGGCAATGTACAGAGAAATCAAAGAGATGTATTAAGACATATGTGAGAAGGGAGGGTTAATGTTCAAATTATAGTAAGATAATTGATGTGAAGGTGCTTCTGTCATAAAGGAAATTTTGTAATAACATTTTGCAATACATATGTCATAATAACTGTTTGTCATAGCTCCTGATAAAATACAGTTAAAAACAAATTAGATATGATACTATAGGATGTGACAGTTATACAAATTAACATTGTAAAAGAGGGGATTAGATGATGTATAAATATCATTAACATGCTGATTTGAGATAACAGTTTGCAAGGACAGTACATCCATTATGGGATATTTGCACATCATGTATGTCGTCAATATAACATGTTGGAAAATAGGAATGACTTAAAATTCAACACTCCTTTTGCAAGAATAGAACCCATACCATCAATGTTACCACTGCTAAAAAGTGGCTGCACAGCAGAAGCACACTGTAGAGATATACCTCATATATGTATATGCAGCCTGTTCTGTACAGTAAGATAAAGAAACACACACTCACAGACAGTAATTTCTGTATTTGAACTCCCTATCTATACACTGACACAATACACAATCTAAACACAAGTGTGTTATATGCACACACCACAAGAGAAGTCTGACTGCATGTGAGCCACACTGCATCTTTGAAAGGATGACATCAGCTGTGTCATACAAAGGAGATGCATTTTCAAAAATGACTTCAACGGGTATGTGGAATTGTAAATGCTGTCAGCACTAAAATTTGTAAGACACTCCTGCATCAATTTACATTCAAATGCACAGTCAGGACAGTCTCACTGCTGTATTCAAACACTGCCTATTGACTGACAGAATCTACACGCAAGTGCATTATATGCATGCACCACAGAAGAAGTTTGACTTTAGAGGTGTGAGTACATCAGTGAAATGATGACCTCATCAGTGTGTTCCAGACAGCATGTGTTTGTGGACAGAGTGAAAAGGGGATGTGGGATTGAAATGACAATGTAAATGTTTCTCACAAATGGAAGTCAAATGAGGACAGCTGTTGAATTAATCCTCCAGTGAAGTTATGGACCCACCATCACACAAACAAGTTGATCATTGTAAGAGTAGAACTCCCTACCTATCTAGTTATACAGTCTAGAGGACACAATACTTAACATAAGCACCACCATAGAAGTCTGACTTCGATAGTGTGAGAATGCACTTTATAAAGGATGACATCAGCACTGTGTTGCAGAGATGATGATGTTGGGAAAAAGTGTGACACTGATATGGACTCTGCAGTGTAAAAGTTTATTCGGGATACTATTTTATTGAGTCCAGCAGTAAGTAAGCTCATACTGACACAACTGTATATACACACACACACACACACACACACACACACACACACACACACACACACACACACACACACACACACAAACACACACATACACACGTTTACTGCTGTGAGATTAGAACCTCTACATATCTATTCACACAGTCTACAAGACACAGTACTTAATGCAGCACCACCATAGAAAGCTGACTTGACAGTGCAGAGTAAATAAGATTAGCTTCTCATTTTGTGTCAGGGAAGATATTGTGACATTGAAGGTTTTGTGCAAATCCATATTTGTTGCTATGAATAAGTGTAATCTTATGATCAATAATAAATACATATTACTGACTTATGTCATCTATGCTGTCATTAATGTATATTGCAGAACTTAGAGTGATGTACCTGTGTTGTGTACATGAGGCACACACACACTTATGAACCACATGATAAATAATGAAGCATTCATGGATCATCAGGTTATGATGATGGTATGTAAACCTTAATGAATTGTACTGATATTAGCAATGGTATGTGCTCACGCATGGGCAAGGTAGAGTGTCAATATCAAACAATACTTAATGTTCCAATGCAGGAGGGATAAATAATGATGAAGTATATGCACCAAGGTTGTATATGGTTGTGTATCATTTGTAAGTTTAAGTGCTGCAGTGCAGACCCAACTGTCCAGAATGAAGTTGTCAGTTAACCACACAGTTCACTGCATTTGACATGAGTGCATGATGCAGTTTCCATGTAATGAAGTAATACAAACCAGTAGCAATACTTACTTCTGTTCAAAATCTCTTCCTAAACCGCAGTGCTGAGAAACATACCTGGGTGGATGTTGATGTGCTGAACTCAGACTGTGAAGTACCATTGTTTACTGGTGTTCAGTGGTGCTCCCTGCCAACCTTTGCACAAATAAAAATCAGAGAGGAAATGTAATTCTGATTTACAACAGTTCTATTTTATCTTATCATGTTGCATACATATGCTTTGCATGTTGAATTATACATTTTATTACACCTTTCCATAGTAGGGCCAAAGGTCAATTCAAAAATGAAGCATTGTGCTTGCTTTCCCCATTTGCATAAAATTAACCGGTGAGCAAACAGAGTTCTCTGCAGAGGAAAAAGTGAAAACTTTAATTTGATTAGCCTTCTATAGCACAAACAGGCTTAGCTGTGATACATGACCGTCAGCACTCTAGAGAGTACGTAGTGTAGAAAATCCACCTGTCAACCTAACTTTCTCTATGACACAAGGTGCAAGCTCACTGAACTAAATGAAAAAGAAAAGCTGATGCAGGGTTTGACTCCAATATACAAATCATTTTATTTTACAAAGGGTGTCAGAATGTAATTATTATAATTAATTTTGATCACAGCTTTAAGAATACTTGGAATAATTATCATAAATATGTTGTCTTGCCAAAATGTGTCAGCAAAGGCTATTGAAATTATTTTTTATACCTACAACATATGAGACATGCTTCAAGTAAAATCACAAGTTAACTGCATGTACAATATAGTGTAAAGCAAAAAACCCATTTTGCAATAACACTTGAAATGCCATTTAGCATCACACACTAAAGTTGTTCTTTGCCAGAGTTCGAGCAAATGTTGAGGACTACAACTTGATGAAAGAGAAGGGGATTAGACAGATACCTAGGCAACACATTCACAGCAAAAACATCACTTATAAAAACGGGCAATAAGAGTTTCACCTAATGCTAGATTCAAACCATTGTCGAGATAAAATATTAAATTTAAAGACCTGACCATTATCTCAGCACCGGAAAGGAAATCTTACTTCACACTTGTCAAAATCACATCTTTGAAGGAACAGTGATAACCTATTCAGCCAATGGAAGATGCAAGTATTATTCTTGACAAAGTAATGGCAGCAGGAAAATGTCATAAGATAATGAAGAGCCAATAGTACAAAGTGATAAGAGAGAAGGAGTGAAGATAGACAGGTATACTAGCACATATGAAAGGGTGATGTTAAGGGTCATTAATGCACATCTTTATGGTGTATCCTCAGTATTCATGTCATGCTTTGTATTATTAACTCATGGCTCTGGGGATGAAGAAGCCTGTAGGACAGGGAAAACCTGATTAAGACATGAGTAGAAGGGTGGTTTGCTAAATCTTTCTTATGGTCATGGTTGTGTTTGGAAATGCTTTTTGCAACATTATTCCAAATTTGTTAATTAAAGGTTTTAAGTGGATAAAGATGTGTGTCATGAAACGGATCTATTTCGAAATCCTGATGCCCATATAACCGACGTTCATTTAAGAGAGATGAAAGCAATGAAACATCAAATATCCAATACTGCACCTCTGTGCTCTAAATTCAGCACCATCATCTCCCACACCAGCCATGCCTGCAGAAGTCAAGCAGCAACTCTGTCTGAACTGGCACCAAATTCCAGTCTCACATTAAACAGCTAGTGCACAATCATGCACAACCATGCCAGCTGCATTTGTGTGATGGAAAGCACAAAGAGGCATTGGCAAACAAAAAGGAAGGTATTGTATCAAACAGCAATAAAGGTGTGAAACATGGTAGTGAGATATACCATATGTGATGCTCAACCTAGTTACACTTTTTCAGATGGTCAACATTAACATGCTTAATGGCTTGGCTTGTTATCTTTGGTGTTTTGGATGTTAAATAGGATGACTTGGCACATAAGCTTCCGGAATTACTCACTATAAAAATAGTTAACTAATGTGGGAATCAAACCTAAGAAAGAAATAATACATGAATTTCAATGTAATTATTTTTTATTGCTATAGGAGAAGCCCCATTCAACCATGTGCATTCGGAATGAATGGAGATATACTTCAGATAGGCCTGTATGTGTGTGACTTTAGCAAGTCCTGTAAAATGAATTCCCATGAAAGAGGCACTCTTACTGTTTGTAAATGTATATCAAATTAATAGACTTTCAGGAGCTGAGTAATACAGGTCGGGGTATGATACGTACATACTTCACTACACATACTGTTCTAAACACAGAGCTGAGCTATGTAAGGACAGAAGATTATTTTAACTTCAGTATTTTGCCCATCATAGATATGCAAGTGCATTTTTAATTCAGGTTCTATATTAGAACACCGAACGTTCAAAATTTTGAGTGTTCTAATATCAACCCGTTTTCAGTGAACGCTGAAAATATTGAAGAAACAGAAAACCAAATTTTTTCCTAGGGAAAGAATTTGTTTGTCCGTTTCTGTTGCTTCTGTATTTTCAGCACTGTGGTGGAAAGTTACGGGTCGGGTTCAGGTAAGTGTGCGACTGTGTGGACGTGAGGGTTAGGGCGGGTTAGGTGAGTCAGTGTTAGGGCGCGGGTCACGTAAGTGTGCGATTGTGTGGACGTGAGGGTTAGGACGTGGGTGAGGTGACTGTGCGATAGTGACAAAATTTAGGGTTAGGGTTTGGGTTAAGGTAAGTGGATAGTTAGTGGTGTATGTATAGTTTAATGTAGGGTAAAGTGTAAGAGTTTAGGTGTATGTGTGTGGATTGCTGTTTGTTTGGTGTGCTTGTATCGTGTGCATGTGTTTTGGAACAGCAAATTTTCTCCCTAGGAAAAAATTTGCTGTTCTGTATGTTTGATGTTTTAAATTTTTGATTCATAGGGCTCGATATTAGAACACTCGAAATTTTGAAAGTTCGGTGTTCTAGTATAGACCCTTAATTCATTATCATAATTACCTGCTTAAACAATTACACACACATTCAAGTGTGCTTCATAACTACCTCATTAATAAGATATGCTACCTAGAAAAATTTATCAAAGTATTAATGAGACATTTCTTGTAATCAACATAATTATGATAGCCATTTCTACGTAGTGTTACCTTCCCAATCAATGTGTTGTTAGAAATTGCATTCTGACACCCATTACAAAAATAAGCACTATCTGGATTTAAACCCAGGATCACCTGTGCTCTGTCTCTAAAGTCGGTGCACTCATACCTTGCGCCACAGAGAGAAGTACACAGCAGGTGGATGTTCTCTACACAGTTCTCTCCAGAATGCTGATGTCCATGCATCGCAGCTAAGCCTATTTGCACTACAGAAGGCTGCCCAAATAAAATGTTTCACTTTTTCCTCTTAAGCAGGTATGCTGGAGTGTGTGCTGCTAAGCAGTGAGCATGTACAGAAGGCAAGAAATAGGAAAAAAAGCATAAGAGGTTCTGTTGAAAGTAAGTAGTATATCTTGAGTAATAAATTCGATATTCCCTTCAAACAGTATGGATATGAACCCCAAAGCAGCTCTGTTATGGGTTCAAAGTCAACGCATTTACAACTTCTGCCACAGAAAGAAGCATTTATCATGTGCACATCACACACTCATTTGTAATGCCACACAGCAGTGACGGGTCTATATTAGAACATCGAAGTATTACTACTTCGAATGTTCTAATATCGAACCCTTTGCATTGAATGCTGAAAATAGCAAAGTTGCAGAATATCGAATACTTTCCTAGGGAAAGTATTCAGTGGGCTGTTTCTGCAGCTTTGCTATTTCCTCGACTGTGGAGCGAAGGTTATAGACCGGGTTAAGGTAAGTGTGCGAATGAAGGTGAGTGTGGGATAGGGACCTTAGGGTTAGGGAGCAGGAAATGTGAGTGTGTGATAGGGACTTTAGGGTTAGGGAGCGGGTAAGGTGAGTGGGCGATAGGGAGTTTAGGGTTAGGGAATGAGTAAGGTGAGTGTGCGATAGGGACTTTAGGGTTAGGGAGTGGGTAAGGTGAGTATGCGATAGGGACTTTAGGGTTAGGCAGCGGGTATGGTGAGTGTGTGATAGGAACTTTAGGGTTAGGGAGTGGGTAAGGTGAGTGTGCGGTAGTTACGAACCTTAGGGTTAGGGTTGGGTTAAGGTAAGTGGATAGCTAGTAGTGTATGTATGGTTTAGTGTAGGGTTTTGTGAAGTGTATGTGTGTGGATTATGTATTTTGGTGTGCTTGTGTTGTGTGTATGTTTGTTGGAACAGCAAATATTCGCTGTTCTGAGTGCTCGATGTTATGATGTTTCGAGTGAAATGGTTCGATATTAGAACATTCGATGTAGTAATACTTCGATGTTCTGATATAGACCCGCAGTGACAAAATTATTTGCACTAATGGAAAATACAGAAATGAAATTGTTCACTCTTTCCTACACCTGTGAACCCTGTTTGCACTCTGCTAAGCAGTGTGGAAATTACACAGGCATGAAACATATATAATAATTTATATTCCATACAACAAAACACAAGCTGCATTTTCACATCTGCTGCAAACATTACAAGCAGCATATGGCTCCAACTGGTTTCAACCCTGCAGTCTCTTTCCTGTTTCTTTAAACTCATTTCATTTACACTGTGTACTACATGTGGAATTTCTTCTCTTAGTGTTGTTCAGAGTGGTGTAGCATAGCACACTTGTGCCATTCTCAAATGCACTACGGATAGCATGCCAAGCTACATTTCTCATCTTGCACCTTGGGCAGTGGACTCTTGTTTAATGCTATGAAACGGTGCCAGTCCAAAATGCAATCAAATGTAAAAAAAAAAATGTCAATAGTAACAAATGCCAGGGAATAATAATTTAATTGCAGGACTGTGAAGTTTCCTGGATCTGTGTGTGTTCTAACCTGATCATATGCTCAAGAAATATGCATTAACTCTGTCAGACAGCACACTGCAGTTGTGTTTCTTAGCCCTCTTTGCTACCAACACGGGCTTAGAGTAGCAATCAGAAAATGTACATAGCAGTACATACAAGTATTAGTTTAAGGGTGTGCACACTTATGCAACCAGCTTATTGTACATTTTTTATTTTTTTTATATTTTTTTCCCAATAGATTTGTTTGTTTTTCAATTGAACTGTACAGGTTATAGGTCACATTAAAGGTGGGAAAAGTTTTGTAATGATGTATTGTGGTCTCATTTTTTTATATCACAAAAACCTGGCATTTTAACAGGGGTGTGTACACTTTTTATATCCACTGTATGTAAACCTCGAGACATGTGCCTTAGAAGAGAGAACAGTCCAACAGAGATTGTGTTGGAGGTGGTCAGTCTGATTGACTCTGAGATATTTCTTAAGGGGAAGATAGATACAGCATTATTTTTGCCCTTGTATCATTTGCACAGTGATGCTTATTGGCTTTCTTTCCACTGTCTTCCCTTTTTTCCAGGGACATCAGAATTACCATATGAAAGACCATCTGCAGATGGTAAGCATAAACTCTTTGATTAGTAAAAACTATTAATTAGATGTAAGCCTGAGGAGAGAGCAAAAAGTATTATATTCCTTTAGCATCTGAAATTGTTTAACATGAGTGCATAGAACAAAGTCTGGATCATTTCCACTTACTGTTTCTTTCCTTCTTGTGTTTATTCATCATTATTGCAGGTGATCCTTTCAGTGGCAGTGTAGAATTCATACCACCTGATGTCAGAATATTGGTAGCCTCTGATGATGATGGTGGTGATATAGAGACATAGTCAGGGGGTGCAGAGGCTCAGCCTGACACTAAGGTTGTGGCGCACACATTTACTAGCCTTGTTTCTGACATAATCAATATGCCTATGCATACCCATTCAACTAAGCCCTGAGATATAGGACAGGTTAAGGATGACATGGCTGATTGAGGTAGTGTGGGTACTCTAGTTGCAGAGCTGACTGAGTCTGCCCCTAGTCATTGTGAGGGCATGGCACCACACAGAAGGGTTGCTAGAGGTGCTTGGAGGAGGCTTACTGTCCACCTTCATCCTAATGCTGTTGTGTCATTAGGTACCACCAGACCTATGTATAGGACCATCACAGGAGCACAGGCACATTCCACCAGGGCCTCGGAAGAGATTGTGAGAGTCCTAAACCTGGCACATTCTGACATACATGACTGCCTTAACCATGTGGAAGATTCACTGGATAGGATGAATGACGCACTAAATATGGCAGTGTCTGTGATGGAACGTCTGCTGAGGGAGGGCCAGCATTCACAAATCTATAGAGCTGCAACATTCTCTGGTGTTAGCAGATTTGGCCGTGCAAGATCTTGCTCCCATAGTGGCACCAATTCCACTGCTCCATCAGTGATTGATGTGTCCACACCAAGACATAGTAGGCCATGAAGTCGTGGTCTAGGACATAGGCATGAAGGGAGACATTGCTCACATTCATGTAGCACTCCTACTTCAAACTGGGGATATGGAAGTGACAGTGCAACACCTGGCAAAGGCAATTTGCATGGTCGAGAATGACAACATTGAACTGTCAACATTACCATGCATAGCTCACACCTGTCTGACACAGCAGGACATATGGCTAGCACAGTGCTTGACTTGACTTCATGCAGACACACACACACATTTCTCAAAAACTGACAATACCGACCAACACACATGCAAGCTAAGAAAACCTTAATGTTGATTGGGATTCATTTCCCGTTAAAGTGGCCCTCAGATATTTTCTACTTTATAGAATATTCTGTTACTTACACACACACAAACACACACACACACACACACACACACACACACACACACACACACACACACACACACAGACACACACACACACACACACACACACACATGCACACACTTACTACTTTGATGTCAGCCATGTCAAGCTCCCCCACCTCCACCCTGTGCAAATGATAATAACTGTGCCATGCCCTTTGTTTGTTTGGGTTTGACTTAGGGTTGCATATATGTCTGATGTACACAGTGGATAGCTAAAAGAGTCTTTCTCATTATGTTGATTATATGCATATTTATTACATAACAGGATTTTGGATATTTTTCAAAATACCCCTTTTGGAAGGCTTTGTTTCAGTTAGTATTGCAAGTCAAGCATTCAAACCAGTGATATTGTATTCCTGCTTGTTGCTCTACTTATGAAACTGTTGATATAATTGTCCTGTTAACTGTTTTGTGTATAGTGGGTAAGTGACGGACTAGATGTCTCTTAATGTGTACAGTGCATAAGTCTGTATTGCAGATAGCATTCCTATAAGCCAAGAATGTCATTGGTGGACACCTCACACAGGTCCTGATTGAGTACATTTATGACTAACAGTATGCAGGTAGTTTATCTGCTTCTCATTTGTTCATATAATACAGGTTCCACACTTACCTTGACGTTATTGCAGTTATGAGTGGTGTACTTTAAGATTGTCTCTGTCTGATGCTATCCATATACATACAATTCATAGGTAAGTAAAGTTTGTGGACATCAGATGGCATCACTTTATTTATACTTTTATTTTTATTCTTTTTTTTATACTTTATTTGTATGTGCATAGTTTGTTATGAGCATTCCCTCACTGGTGAATGTGTGCGCTGTCATTTGCCTCTTACCTGCTGAGTGTGCATGCACTAACCTTTGAGCCTTAGGTGGTAACTGTGTATGCTGTCCTTTGCCTCTTAGCCAGGACAAGGGCATATTGTGCGCAGCTATATCTGCCACCTATTTCTGCAACTGGAAATTCTCCTTCAGAATCTTTGTCTGTATGTGCTGGCCCTGCCTGTGGTCCAGGAATGTGTGGTCCTGGCCCTTGCTGTCTCTGTTGCAGCTGTTTCCTCAAGATAATATTGTCCAAAATGGCACAGACTATGAGAATTTCTGCACACGTGCCTGGGTCGTACTGCAGGGCTCCCCCCTTAAATGTCTAGACAGTGGAACCATGACTTCAGCATGCCAAACACATGGCCTGTGATGTTTTTTGCTTAAGCATGAGCATCATTGTATCTTCCTTCTGTGGATGTCTGTGCATCTCTAATGGGTCTCATGAACCACAGTTCTAGTGCATAACTTGCATCAGCCAGTAGATGGACTTGTGGAATATCACCCCTAGCAAACCTTGTATAAAGTTGCGAGGTGTGCCACATGTGTGAGTCACAATAGGTTTTGGAGTTCATGGTAAAGGGCTATACCATCTCTACATTGTTATTGTACAGCTTCCTGAATGTCGCCATCAACTTGGGCTGGTTAATTAATATGGAATTCAGATGATTATGCTTTCATTAGCATACTCTGCTGTTTACCTTTGTTTGGCAGCTCTACAATACGAAGAGCGATTTAATGAATACAAAACAGAGCACATGATAGCAATGCTGAGATTAATCATCCATGAATCTGGCCCATTTGCTTTGCTCATGAACTATTTTAATGGCTTCCTAGCTAGCTGTTTCACAGAACTTTAAAAGTTCATACAAATAACAGCTCACACCTTGCCACTACCTCAGAAGGTGTATGGACTACTTTTTATTACTGACTCACCATCATGCCTCCCAACCCATGTTGAATATAGTACAATGATGAATCAGAACTTCAGAAAGTCCACAAAAAGTCCTAAGCAACTTAATTGAGATCTACAAAATGATTCCTCTCTTGTTTAGAAATGAGTTTATAAAACAAGATAACTACAACGAAGTAACAGCAAAAACACTTTGAGCACCCCCTCCTTCATTAAAACGAAGTTTTACTGTCTCCCATGAAAACAATTCAGTAGTCCCCTTTGCAGATGGTGAAATCCTGCCATGAACTTATGATTGGTGCATACCTCTCAACATCTTAACACAAGAAATCTGGACAAAGTCAAAAATAATAACGTGACAAAAGTAAAAAAAAAACAGATTTTAAATATTGCTCTTATGAAGTTGGAAAGTTGCTACAATAAAAGGTTTTGTGTTGCCACAAATTTTCTAAAGGATATTAAGTCTGAAACTCAAATGTTTTGTCATTCAGTTGACAAATACCTTGTTTAATTACTACTGCCCTTTACTGCTTGATGTTTTGTGTAAAGCATACATTTGTTACCACAGCTAAACTCTCCTTTATAATGTAACATATTTTTGTATATTGTAATGCCAAGACTTAATATTGTTCTTTGTGCTGTACTGTTTGTGACTTATCTCTGCATATATTTGTAACTAAGATTTGGACTTAGTTTTGGCCAAGGCTTAAACTCTGATGGAACTATTGTATGCTGTAATCATCTTTGTATTTGCCATCTTTGCTTCCAAATACACTCCTTCTCTCATGTTACACTATTTTCTTATACCCATACTGCTGGCTACTTATGTAATCACCTTGTATGAAAACCAGATGCTTATTGATTATCAGTACCCAAATGGCCATGCTATCACATCAGATGTAAAACAGCCCACCTTTAGCCATACTAATCAATATGGGTCCAACTCTAAGCCTTGCTCACTCTTTCAGCATGCAACCCCCAGGCACACAAGCTCTAGAGCCAAACAATATTACAAACTTTTAAACAAACTACTGAAACTTATCACTAAGTATTGCCCTAGTCTTATACTTGGTGGTGACATTCATCCCAACCCTGGCCCATCCACCTCTGATATATATACCCCCTCTATCTGCCACCAAAGCCACAAAACTACAATTAGTAGACCTACCAACTCTCTCCTGGCCTGTCATCTCAATATTAGAAGCATCAATAACAAGGTACATGAACTGCATGCACTCCTGACTGTCCACTCCCCTGAGATTCTCTGTCTATCTGAGACCTGGTTAAAACCTACCACAACTGACAATGAAGTGTTACCCCCTGGGTATGTCATTCACAGGCTAGGCCGTGCTTCCAGGAAGGGGGGTGGGATAGCTATACTCTATAAATCTACATTGAATGTGACTATAGATGTTAATCAACCACCTCAAATTAATAACTCAGAAATCCTGGCCACTAAATTGCAAATTAACAAAAGTAAATGCATAAACATTATCTGTATGTATATTTCCCCGGGTAATAATATAGCCACACTCGAAGATACCCTACACTGGATTTCATGTCATTAGCCACAAGAAACCCTATTACTTGGTGACTTTAACATAGACTGGGCCACCTGTTCCTCAGAATCCCCTACCACCCCACATCAACCTGCATGCATTTACTCAAATCATAACCACCACAACCAGGCTAGGTAATCCCAAACATAAAGAAAGCATACTAGACTGGGTACTTGTAAATAGTAACCCCCAACTGTACACTGCTGGTACCCTCTCCGATGATCTGAGTGATCACCTTCTTACCTATATAGTTAAGCAAAAAGTCATTATTCCTCATCAATCCTTACTCAGGAAAGTCAGAAACAAAGTAAACTTTGACCCTATTAAATTCCAACAGGAATTTAACTCCTGTAACTGGTCTATGTTAAAACACCTCCCCTTAGAAGAGGCAGTTGCATATTTTAACAATAGATTTCTTGAAATCCTTGACTTGCATGCACCTGCCCGTTCTAAGTGAACAAAGGCAAAAACTGCCCAATGGCTATCTAAAGAATCTAGACTAAACATTTCCAGCAGAAACAAAATCTGCGCTCTATGGCTCTCCACTAAAGACCCCTACAATCATGTTAAATACAGGCAAGCTAGGAATGAGACTGAAAAAATCCATTCTACAAGACAAAAAACAATACTACTGTAATTTACAAACAGCAAACCAGAATAATCCCCAGAAGTTCTGGGCAGGTCTGAATAATCTAGTCCATCATGGAAAAATGTCTACCCCTATCCCCATCGCTACCATTGATAAATCTCCTGAGGATGTCTCAGACAGTTTTAACCATTTCTTTACAGAGACAATTCAAGCCCTAGCTAGCCAACTACCTCCCAGCTCCCCTGGCCCTGATAGTACCCCTCCTATAGACCTACTCTCTTTCAGCTTCCATCCAGTGTCCACATCACTTATCCATACCTTGCTCAAAAAATTAAAACCCACCACACTCTCAGCTGATCAACTACCTGCTGAATACTTCAAAAATCAGCTGATGCCATAGCCTATCCAGTATCTATACTAATTAATCGCACCACAGCAGAGGCAAAAATTCCCACCATTTGGAAAACATCCTTTGTAATCCCACTACATAAAGGATGTTCCTCCACTGAATTCTCCAATTACAGACCCATAGCTATACTTTCTTCACTAGCTAAGATTATGGAAAAATGTATACACCAACAACTCATGCTTCACTTAATTCAGAATCACCTCATGGCCAATACCCAACATGGCTTCCGTCCACACCACAGCATAACCACAGCCCTACTAACATTCACCAATACCATTAATAATAATTGTAACAATAATCAAATATCCTCAGCCCTCTTCTTGGATCTTTCAAAGGCATTTGACATGGTGGCTCACTAACTTTTGATTCACACCCTGCAATCTTTCTGTCTAAATACCAGTGCCATTCAATGGTTTAAATCCTACCTCAGTGGGAGGCAGCAGGCTGCCCTCTGGCAGAATAAGCTCTCCAACCTATTACCTAACACCCTTAGAGTGCCACAAGGCTCCATATTAGGACCCCTACTGTTTTCCATCTTTATAAACAACCTATATACAGTCATCCCGAATGTCAGCTGTATCCATTACGCTGATGATTCCACCCAGATTTGCTCAGCCACATCTCCCTCAGAATTCAGGTCTGTTACCCAATCCACCTTTAATACTATATAAACCTGGCTCTCCGAATGTCATTTGTTGCTAAATCCCCAAAAAACTAAAATGCTGTTATTCTCTTCAACACAAAGGTCCACACTGTTTACCTTCACCATAAATGCAAAAGATGGCACAATAATCATCCCCACTCCTCTATAAAACTGTTAGGAGTAATAATTGATAATAACCTAAAATGTGACCTTCATGTAAACCAAATGATCAAAACCATCAATAAAAAACTAGGGTCACTGTATAGAATAAAAGCCTTCCTAACCCCTCCGGTTATGGTTGCCATAGCACGCTCTCACCTACTTTCAACACTTTTATATGCCTCCCCCCTTCTCTCTAATCTAAATAAAACTGTACTTAATAGACTCTCAATCTGTTACAACCACATTGCCAGGTTTGCCACTGGCCTACCTTTTAGAACACACCATTGCATCAACCTTAAACAGCTTGGGTGGCTAGAACTTCCCAGTCTAATCCAATATAACCTTTTGATTATGGCTAATAAAATCCTCTATTATCCAAATAACACACCTACTCTTAAAAATATGATCACCCCCCACAACAATCCAAGACTGCTCCGATCCTCAAACAGACTACAAATTAAGGCATTTAAAATTAACAATGTAGCCGGTGACTCCCTCTTTCCAAACGCTGCAGGCAAAGCATGGAACCTCCTTCCAGCTAACATTACTTTGCTCCCCTCCCTATCCCAATTCAAAGCTAAACTCAAACAACATCTGGCACTAAACTGGCTTTGCCACTGTAACAAGCCTGGCTAACTCTCACCATGAATGGATATAATCTATTACTCAAATTACTGCTGTTTTTTCCCATGACTTTTACCAGGGGTAACTCGAACTTATGATATTGTCTATTTCATGTCTGCTTATGTCATTTGTAAATATCTCATCTGTAATATGTCTTCTTTGTTATTACTTATCTGTCTACCTCCACTGAAAATGGACATTAATCCAGTTGGACTAGCCCGGTCAACAAATGTAAAATAAAATAAGTGTTATGGCATTTGGAACATTAAAAAAATACCAAAAAAAACCACTTTCTTTCTTTTTTTATTTATTTATCGACTTTTGTTTAGCAGGAAAGTCCAACTGGGTTAAAAGTACCCATTGCCAGCAGGAGCTTGGGAAGAAAAGCTCCAGTTCATCATATATTAAAAGACAATTGTTACTTTACTAATTGTTACTTAATTGTCACTTAATTGTCACTTAATTATTGTTAATTAAGGATTCAGATAACAATCCCATAACTTATGCCATCATTCACCTTGGTTGCTGTAGCATAGACTAGATCCAGGCCTGCTGAATCTAGCTTTGTTTGTATGCTTGTTGTTTGCTTGTTATTTCCCTGAAACGCTAATTCCACCTAAAACGCGACTTTTCAGCGCTTTTGTGGATCCCTAGTGATATCTACATTGCTTACTGTACTTATTTCCTTGTTTCACTTGAAAAAAAGTTACTGTTTGTCGTTTTTGCATTTAAGTTACCTGTAACACATTGCATTTAAGTTACCTGGCACTTGCTCACTAAGTCAGCACTAAAAAATTAAAAGCACTACACCCTCACAAACTCCCCTTGAGTACCTTGTTCCCCATTGGCCCTTTTTTCAATTATAAAGGAATTCCCAATACTATTCTAGCATGTCCAAAGGTCAGTTGTCAATCTCCTCTCTGGTCCAGCTGGTGAATCTGGGAATCTTGAGGCAATGTTACAACTGCCTCATGTACACAGACAACCCTCTCCTCCTCCCAACAAATTCCAACACATGTGAGAGATGCAACCATATAGCCAAACTGGAGGCTAAGCTCTCTCAACTCAGTACTGGCGTAACCAGTCAGGAGGAGAAGGAAACCACACTCACTACAATTCCAGTCTCACATAGACCTACCACAACAGCAAACCAAACACATAAACACACAAAACATACTGGAGGCTCTAAATAAAAATCTGCCTAAGCAGCAGAGACCTCCAAAGCAGACACCCAAGCAACCGCTACCCCAAAACAAAACACGTGCAACACATAGCTCACAAAGCCAGTGTGCCGAACAGTCACAGCCCTTAAGGCTAAACAACACACCTGATACACTTGTAATAGGTGACTCTATCGTCAGGCACACTAACGTCCTGCTCATCAGGCTGAACAAGGAGAAGGTCACGGTGAGCTGCCTGTCGGGCGCTAGGATCTGCCACATAACACAAGCACTCAGGTCCCTCCAAGGCAAGTACAAATATGACTCAGTCATTGTCCATGCTGGTGTGAATGACCTGAGATGTACCTCCCTGGACTACATGAAAAGAGACATAGAGGAGCTCTCTGAGCATGTAGCCCAGGCCGGTATGACCCTGACCTTGAGTAGCATCTTACCCTCACCAAGAATGATGCCACAATATGAGGACAAGGTGATCAATTTCAACAATTGGCTTAAGTATTGGTGTCATTCAAAGGGGATCCAATGCCTGTCAGCCTGGGATGACATGCTCGACAAGCCACGATGCTTCGCTAGAAATGGCTTGCACCTGTCACCCCTGGGCTTTCGGATATTGGCAAAGGCTCTTGCTAACCCCATAGTGCTATTTTAGGCAAGGCTCAAAAGGCAAACCCACCTCCATAGGTATCACAAGGGATAAGAAACTAAGAGTAATGCTACTCAACGTCATAAGTCTAAACCTCAAGATGCATGCACTCAAAACTTTCCTTAGCATGGAGAACATCGATATCTGTGCAGTAACAGAAACCTGGTTCAAGGCTCCCGAGAGCACCCCAGCACTACCAGGTTATACCTCATACCATGCTTTTCGGCCCCAAAATTTGGACCGAACCACAAAAGGAGGGGGAGTATCAATATTCGTCAAAGATACCCACACCTCCAGGTTGGTGGCACTGCACGAAGCATCAGAGACTATCCATGTGCAACTAACAGTGAGTAAAACTGCCTTCCAGTTTATAGCCTGCTAGAGACCACCCTCCCAAACCCAGGAACCCCACTTGGCCTTCCTGAGAACACTGGAAAATATGAAGGTCTCTCCAAACACCATTATATTGGGTGACTTCAACTACCCAAACATAGACTGGGAGCATTACTCTAGCTCCAACACCCTAGCTCAAAGGTTCCTAGAATTTATAAACTCAAATGCTATGGAACAACTTGTTACCACTCCCACAAGAGGGGAAACCATACTGGACCTGATCATCACCAACATGGGGACTCTATGCTCCAGACCAGAAGTGTATCCCTCACTGGTAAGATCAGACCATAAACTAATCTCACTGGATATTCATATCCTGACCCCCACCCCCTGCCCAGAAAACCACAGTGAAAAACTTCTCTAAAGCAAATTTCACACTCCTCAAAACTGAGGTGGAATACTTCAAAGCCCCCGGGCCTGTGGAAAATACGGCCCAGACTGCAGAATCCTTTATAAACGCATTCTATGAACACCTTCAGGAATGCATGGATCATGCAATCCCAAATAAAACCAAGACCCAATCCTCCAAAGGCAGACATCCTGTCTGGTGGACCCCAGCCATAAACAAACTATACAATAGAAGGAGGAAGCTACTACATGATAGAGCAAAATCCCAAAAAGGGAAGGCATCTCTGATCAGTATTAGCAAAAAACTACGAGCACTCATAAAATCGTCTAAGGCCAGCTTTGAGAGAAAAATTGCACAGGACACTAAGGATAATCACAAGGCTTTCTTTAGTTATGTTAGGAACCTGGGTGGGAATTCCCAGATATGCTCAGATTTAGTCCAAAACGACAAAAAATACACCGAACCCACAGACATTACCAACATCCTAGCTGACAGGTTCAGCGCAAACTTCTCCCACCAAAAGGGCAAATATCTATCCCAGCAGAGTGCTGCCCCTGACATCTCAGATGCTCAGGTAAGAGCCGCCCTCTCCAAAGCAAAAAACACAGCATCAATGGGACCAGACGGTGTCCCAGGCTGCGTCCTACATGAACTCCAAGAAGAGCTAAACCCAAACATAAAACTACTGTTCAATCTCAGCCTTACTACAGGATATGTACCCAAAGAGTGGCGTACAGCAACAGTGGTCCCTCTCCACAAAGGTGGTGCCTCAACGGATCCTGGAAACTATCGCCCCATAAGCCTGACTAGCTTGGTCTGCAAAGCTATGGAAAGATCATCATGGACCTCATAAATAAAGATATTGGGGACCTACAGACACTGGATCCTACCCAGTTCGGCTTTGTTAAGGGCAGATCCCGCCTCTTAAACCTGGTTGATTTCTTTGAAACAGTCACCAAGGCCATTGACGAGGGGAAGGTGGTCCACACAGCCTACCTGGACCTCGCAAAAGCCTTCGATACAATACCCCACTCGGGCATTATAGATAAGCTCACCATCTTAAATATAAACCCCTATGTCACTAGATGGGTTGCAAACTGGCTCAAGGACAGAACCCACATGGTTAGAATTACTGGAGCCATGTCAGACTCCAAACCAGTTACAACTGGCATCCCACAAGGCTCAGTCCTGGGACCTCTCTTGTTCGGTATATATTTCTCGGAGGTACAGGCCAACATGGAAGGACTGTGGCTGACCAGGTTCGCAGATGACTGCAAACTGGGTGCCATAATCAACTCTCCAGCTGACACAAGCATCCTCCAAAAGGGCCTCATAGAAACAGACAACTGGTGCCAGAGCCATGGCCTCAAGCTAAATGCCAAAAAGTGTATAGTCATCCCCTTTGGCAAAAACAAAGTGCCCACAAATTACCACATAGGTGGTAATCCATTAAGTACAGAAGAAGTAATTAGGGACTTGGGGACCAAAGTTGATAGCAATCTCTCATTTGACAACCACGTGGCTAAAGTGGTTAGAAAAACATTTTATATAGCCCACCTAATCATGAAGGGATTCACATCTAGATCAGGGGAGGTCGTTGTGCCTCTTTACTCATCCCTCATCAGGCCTATAATTGAGTACAATGCCCCTTTTGGGATGTACCTTACCAGACACCTGCAGCAACTGGAAAGACCCCAAAAGTACCTCACCAAGAGGATTAAAGGGCACAAACAGATGCCATATGCTGCACGGTTAAAGAAACTCCAGCTCTACTCAGTGGCATACCACCTGCTCAGAGGTGATCTGTGCCTGACGTATAAAGCCATGTTCAACCCGGAATTAATGGACATGCTGCACCTCAGAAAATCCAAATCCCATCGAGCTACGTGCTCGAGAGACTTGAACCTCAGCACTGAAATAAATAGGACATGCTGGAGGGACAGATTCATAACCCAGAGGCTCCCTTCACTCTGGAATAAAATCCCAGTCCAGGTTAGGCAGAGTCCCTCATTGACTCTCTTCAAGAGGAATCTTGATGAGTGGATGGGAGATCGTAGGTTTACCACGGGTATCACTTCTGTGTCACTGTTAGACAGAGGCACAGTATACTAACCTCGAAAAAGGGCATAGCAAAATTTATTTAAAATGGGTGGCGAGAGCCAAACACACTCTGGCTAGGCTTATAAATGCCCTAGGGCAGATAGCCTAGTATGAACCTATGAACCTATGAACCTATTCAAAAGTATCTGGACATTACCCTTGGTCAAAAACACAGAACAGCAAATTACTAAAGTCCTTAACCAACTGAAGATGTCATACAGGATATATCATATTTTATCTTTAGAAGTTAGATAGGCAAATATAGTCAAAGTACTGATTCCAAGGCTTGACTATGCTTTGCCTCTTACTGCACTCTGTTCTCCACACAATACAGCTGCGTTACAAACTGCAGAACTAAGATTTATACATCTGGACCATAATCATCAATAACACTAGATTACCAGAAACAATGGAGGATATATGTAGGACTCCCAGCTATGCAACAAAGTCTAGAATATTTAAGATCTTTGCTTGGAGGTGTTTACATAAGTACTTTTTTACCCCAAGAAGACTCCAAAGAATTTTTCCTCAGGTAGACAGCAAATGTTAGAAGTGTGATGGAGAATAAAGAGGTAACTGGCAACATATTTTCTGAGAGTGTAAGGAGTTGGCAGACTTTAAAGATTATAAACAAAGAATATAGCCTCAGGCAATAAAACAACCAGAGCAAAAAGAAGCAAATGAGAAAAAACACCGCAGCACTCGATGCAACACAGCAGAATATCCAATTTATTGTAAGTAAGCGCTTTCAAGGGTTCACCTCTTCATCAGACTTAGATAAAAATGACGTAAAACAACCACATTAAATAGTATTCCAATTAACATTAATTACTTCAATTAAAAATAATTACATTATTTAAAGCCATACTTAACATTTTTAAAAACATCACAGCATACATAAACTAAAAACTAGTGTCTCAACTGTCTCGCTTTCAGGAAAGGTTTAATGGAGACCATATTATTCAAACCAGACGCTTTATCAGCGCGTAGTAACATAATCCATTTTTGTTCAGCCGCCTCAGTAATATACTTCATATCTCCTCTCCTTTTTCTGACTGCAAGTATTTCCAAGACCAGAAACTTAAACATATGCTCACTACCTTCATTCTTGATATACATAGCCAAGGCACTACGTTCCTTTTTATTTCTTATATCCCTCATATGTTCAAGTATCCTGTCTTTGAACTGTTGATTAGTCATGCCAATATAATATGAAAAACATCTGACACAATAACTCAAATATATTACATTGACTGTTTTACAGTCAGCATAGTGAGACGGCTCTATTCTGAAGCCTAGCTTAGGGTGTACAAAGTTAGTGCCTGTTTGTATAAATGCACAGGCAGTACAACTCCTGCATGTATATGTACCTACTCTATCCAATATAAGAGTAGTCCTATTTAAACTAGATTTATAACCAAGATGGTTATTTAGGGTCTTATTATTTCGAAAGCTAAACTTAGGTTTGTCTCCTACTATCTCCTTCAACCCATCCAAAGTAGAGTATATTCCAGTTCTTATTAATGACATTGCAGATCATATTTATATCACTAGCATATGTCAAAGTTATTCTCAGATCATTACTACTCTCATTAGTGATCTGTTGTAGCATCTCACTACTCTCAACACCACCTGCATGCGGGTCACATACTGTTGCATTGTTGGTAAAGTATGGTTTACACCTACCATGTCTATCTTTCCATGTCTCTTTAATGTGCTTGTCTATATCTTTACTTGTATAACCCCTGTTAAATAAATTGTTAAAATCAGACTGTAAAAATTATTAGGCATTTTAAAATGACAGTCAATAACAGACAGTAATGCAGGAAACTCAAGTATCTACTATACGTATACTCTAATGTACATTAGGAGGCAAAAAACCATACACAAACTTGTACAGAATTTTGTCTAACTTTATTTAGGCAGTGTTTGCCATTTTATATCATTTACAATCAGCTTTTGCCCACCTCACTGACGTGGTCAGTGACAGGGTCTTTACATCATAGTAACTTATGAAAAAGTGCTGAGATAGTGCTTTTCAAAAATCTTTTTCCCATGAGAATATTACAGCCTTGCAAAGCACCTGGTCAGTCACGATGTCCTTCCGAGGATGTAGCTAATTCAAGGCTCTTAGATTAGCTCAAATACAATGGATGAATGTCTCTTTAATACATTTCTTTGTCTCTCTGTTCACCAGCTGGACATTATCTCTGATAGTGCGCACAAGGCCATTCTTCTGGTGGAAGCAGGAAAAGATACACATGCACACAGATTCATTATTTTCTAACTTTGCAAAATAATCTTTTACTGACAGACATGAGCCAGCCGAGCTGCCAAGGCTAAGTTTCTAATCACACTGCAGCTTATGCTTCAAGCAATAATATGCGAGTTTATTTCTACTATTACAGAATTAAATGCATTACATATTACTCTATTTCTTAATCTATGTATTTTCATATATGTTCAAGTTCATTTATATATATCTAACCACACAACTTATATATGTCTGAATGTTTGGATACATATCTTCCTAACAGCTTATATGTGAATACATATCTTTCTAACAGCTTATATGTGAATACATATCTTTCTAGCAGCTTATATGTGAATACATATTTTTCTAACATTCTCCCTCCTGTTAATGCATTTCATTCTATTTGAAACATAAACAGTATTATTTCATTTCTTAGCCTTTTCCTTTCAAGGACTTTCAGCTAAGTAAGTCATTTGTTTTATATTTCAGATAGGCTTTCGCTTGGTATCAACAAATTCAATTCCATGTCCTGGTACATAGTTTCAGTTACTGATATGTCAACTAGGTTTTTAACTAATTTTTTCACACAGGGTATGCCGCAGCAGACACATGCTCCAATTATGAGCAGTACTACACAAATTGCAATCAGAATATTCATAAGGACCGACCCCCACCCCCCAAATAGATTCTGGAAAAAGTTCGACAGTGGGTTTGGGCCTGGTTCTGCCATTGCTGACACCTGCTGTATTACCTCCAGGTGATCATTGATTTCATGTTGGTTGTCTGGAATGTACGCACAGCATTCTTCTTTGATAAGCGCGCACGTACCACCTCTCGCCGCTAGGGTGAAGTCGAGAGCCATTCGGTTCTGTAGTACGACTGTTCTCATTGCATTCATTTCATCAGTCACAAGTTCAAGAGCGGAAAAGGTCGCATTGCTCATTACTTCGAGGAGTTTTGACAATTTCCTCAGTTCCCAAATCAATTTGACTGCTCCATAGGCTGGGAATATTCCAGCCCAGGATATAACACTGTCACTCAAGTCCATATGAGTCAGTTTTTCTTTGTCCTTCACAGCCGAGTGATCCTTCCAGCTTGCTTCAATCTTACCCACCGGATTAGTAGGTTTTTGGACTGTATTCTCGGCTTGCTGAGCTGCATCTCTCACGTTGCGTATTTTACCCAGGGGCAATTCTGCAGTATGTCTTATGGCTGGAACCAGATAACCCAAAAAACAACTGCCGGACCAATTCTCAGGTAACCATTTATAGGCCTTTTTCCCACAAACAAAATAGCAGTTTTCCACTTTAGTACTGATGCGGGTTAACCCTGAATGAAACATTTTTTTATCTATAACAGATAATTGTCTATATATTTCAGGAGTTTTTTGCACATCTCTCAATGTTGTTTTCATCAGGCTTAAATACGAACCATAGTTCGAGCTACAACTAGTACCTTGGTCTACAGGTTTTATATAACATTTGTAAGACACAGTTATGTTACAATTACTCCAACCAACCTGGAGTGTATCATTTTTAACAAAGCAAACAATTCCTTTCTGAGTAACGGGTAAATATAATGCCACTTTGTCTTGTGATCTCACAGTACCCGTGTCAAATAATAGGTTTTCCCAAGTTTCATTTATCCCCAGGGGGACAGCAGACATTAAAAGTCCTCCATATGCTGTGGGTATTGCAGTACAAACCCAGCAATTCGAAACGTTCATAGTCTCTACATAGACTCGTTTCATAGCCAGGTATGTGTTGAAGTTCGGGTGCCAGTCTATAGCCAGTTCATCATCACGTTTTATCAATTTCACTTCTGTAGTTATATGCAAGAAAAACCATAACAACAAAAAGGTCACTACAAACATGGTTAATAAATGTATGATCAGTAGGCCAGTGAACCAATGTCTTTGGGGTTGTTTTACATTTTTATTCACTCTGCCTCTGGCCATCCTGTTTCTGTGGTATGTCAGTTAAAAAATGTTTGTCCAACTTAAACTCTTTAAGTGGTTTACAGTCGTCAAATGAACCCAAGATGATCTCTCAGCAATTTTACTGCAGTAGGTGTTGCCAATAGTACCTGGTACGGACCTTCCCACTTTGGACTCGCCCAGTTCTTTCTTTTGATGACTTTCAGCCAGATCCAGGACCCCGGGGTCAGCACGGCCTCTGGTTTTGTTTCCTTTTTGTCTGAAAAAGAGTTCAACTGCAAAACAGTCTTATTTGTTAACAATTTCTTCATATAACTAGCTAATGAGCTATCGGCCTCCAGCTCTGCAGGCATGAGGGCCTTCCATTGTGGCACACAATATGCTCTTCCAAATACTACCTCAAAAGGGGTCAAGCCCCTTACATTTGGAACAGTTCTCATGCTCAGCAGTGCTAAAGGCAGACAGCAAATCCAAGTCTTTTGAGTCTCACTCATCAATTTTCTCAATTTATTTTTCAAAATTCCATTGTACCTCTCCACCAGTCCTGCTGACTGGGGGTGATAGGCACAATGGTTTTTCAAAGAAATCCCAAAGAATCTCCCAAGCTGGTGTATTGTCTGATTAACAAAATGTGTTCCATTGTCACTATAAATTCTTTCCGGTATGCCAAATCTAGGAATGATTTCTTTCACTAAGGCTTTTGCTACTGTTGCTGCATCCGGATTCCTGGTCGGAAAAGCTTCTACCCATTTTGAGAACATATCTATGATCACTAAACAGTATTTTTCCCTTCACATTTATTCAGTTCTATGAAATCCATACAAATAGTATGGAACGGATAGGGTGGTGTCGGAAAGCTCCTCGCTCGGTTTAAATGCTCCCTGTGCATGATGTTTGCTACAAATATGACATGTTGCACAAAATTTTTGTGTATAATTCGTAAATCCATATGTTTGGAATGTTTTGTTAACTAACTGTACCATCCCCCCTGTTGAGACATGGCTCTGCCCATGACTCAACAAAGCTGCATATTTAAATAAATTAGATGGCAATATTGGCTTTTTTTCTTTGGAGATGTACAGTCCCTCTTCAAGGATTGCTCCTCGTTTTATCCACTTTTGCTTTTCTGCTTTTGTAGCTAATGTCTGCATTGTTTTTAACATTTCTAAATCTAGAGTCTCAGAAGGTTGTAGTTCTTTATTTGAAAACACAGTTTCTAGGTCTGAGGCAGCTTGCTTTGCAGCTGCATCAGCCCGAGCATTTCCTTTTGAAATTTTGTCTTGTTGTCTGGTATGGGCTGTACATTTACAAATAGCTATTCTAGTAGGTAACTGAATAGAATCTAACAGGTTCAAAATCAATTGTGCATGATTAATCGGTTTGCCAGTAGATGTTATCATTCCCCTGTTCTTCCACTGTTGTGCAAAGACATGCACTGTAGAGAAAGCATACTGGCTGTCAGTATATATGTTAACACATTTGTCTTTCGCTAGAGTGCAAGCACGTGTCAAAGCTATCAATTTTGCTGCTTGAGCAGACAGGTTATGTTGCAGGGGTTGTGCTTCTATGATTTCATTATCTGTCACTACTGCATAACCCACTAGGTTCTTTCCTGTAGGTCCTCGTTTACAGGACCCGTCCACATAAAATGTCACCTCTGCATCGGCTAAAGGCACATTAGTGAGATCTTGTCTGGGTGCAGTTATTTGTTCCATTTCCTGTAGGCAACTGTGTGGTGTGCCATCTACAGGAATTGGAAGTAATGTTGATGGATTTAATGTTGTGCATTGTTCAATCGTCATGTGAGGTTGACTCAATAGTATGGTCATACAAGAAAGATGTCTGGCAGGGGACAAAAATGCTATTTTTTCTTGCAGTAAAATTATTGCAACTGCATGAGGTACTCTCAACGTGAGAGGATGAAACAATACCACTGAGGCCGAAGCTTGCACTGCCATAGCTGCTGCAACAACTGCTTGCACACAGGGCGGCAATGATCGTGCCACCGGGTCTAACTGTGATGAATAGTAAGCTATGGGGCGTTGCTTGCTGCCATGTTGTTGCATCAGTACTGACGTCATATATCCCGCCTACAATCTACAGTCTGGAAAAATCTCTTATGGTAATTCGGAAGCCCTAAAACTAACGATGAAACTACCAGTTGCTTTAGTCTGCAAAAAGCTGCTTCTGCTTCCGATGTCCAATGCAGTGTTTCTTGTGCTGCCATTGGTGTTTTAAATATTAAATCAGCCAATGGAGCCGTTTCCAAAGCATAATTCGGTATCCAACCCGACAAAAATTAGTCGTTCCCAAGAAGGACATCATTTCCTTTTTGGTAGTTGGTTTAGGTGCTTGTAAGATTGCTGTTTTCCTATCTTCATCTAATGTTCTACCTTCTTTGGATATCACATATCCCAGGTATTTAACTTGCTCTTTCCAAAGTTGCAATTTATGTTTATTCACTTTATGCCCTTGCTCGGCCAAAAACTTCAACAACGCTATTGTGTCTTCCCTACATTGCTGCTGGGTAGGGGCTGCAAGCAAGATGTCGTCTACATAAAGTAATACTTGACTGCCCCCTGGTGGAGAAAATCCCGCCAGGTTGCTAGCCATCTCTTGTGCGAATATTGTTGGACTTTCACTATATCCCTGTGGTAGTCGGGTGTACGTATACCTTTTGCCCTGAAATGTAAATGCAAACCAATGTTGGCTGTCAGGGTGTATAGGTATTGAGAAAAATGCATTGCTAATGTCTACCACGGTGAAATATTTTTGTTGCGGCTTCAAATCATTTAACAAGGTATGTGGGTTTGGCACCGTAGGTGCCCTTGGTATTACTGCATCATTTACAGCCTGTAAATCTTGTACCATCCGCCATTCCCCGTTTGCTTTTTTAACAGGAAATAGAGGAGTATTACATGGTGAATCCAAGGATTCTACCAGTATCCCTTTCTTAAGCAATGCCATTATGATAGGTTTGATTCCTGTTCCGCATCCTTGCTCAAAGGATATTGTCTTTTTCTTGGTCTAAAGGCCGATTTTGGTGTAATAACTACTGGCCCTGCTGTTCGAATAAGCCCTACATCCGATTTCCCTGTTGACCAAAGAACATTTGGTATTTTACTCAAAACTTTCTCTTCTTCTTCTATCAAGAACGCCAATCAGCTGTCCTCACTCTGTTGTAAGTGTACAGCTGGGCGTGCTATGATTAACCAATTTAGTTTCTGTTTCTGTACTCCTAAGTCTGATAGCTCCAAGTCAGTTAGTTTCTCCCATCTTGTCACTTTGTCACCCAAGTCTACCCACCTAACATTCCTGTTTTTGGTTAGGCTTACATGTAGTTTATTGGATTTGTACAATTCCAAGAACTCCTGAGGTAATGAACAACTCACCACACTATTGCCCTCAGTGTCCCAGTATAAAGTCCGTAGTATTAATCTATTTGCGGGATTCCTGAACAATTTTTGTTCATATTCTTTATCAGGCCCTGATGTGCTACAATAATATAGGGTACAATGTAACAAATGTTGTTGATCAACATCGAGGGGAAGCACCTTGCTGGTGGCTACATTCATCAGTTCCTTGGTCACTGCCCTGGACCGGTCGTAACCAGGTCCTGGCTGTACCAATAATAGGCCTCACCCTCCGATCGTACTACAAAAGCATCAGTTTGTCTCTGTGCCTCCATACCTTTCATGGTAGGGACTACTGCTATGCCAAAAAGTTGCATGAGATCTCTTCCTAATAAGTTCATGGGGCATTTGGCAGAAAGTACTATTTTACTTCTCTGGGTTATACCGAGACAGGGTCAGTTATTGCTATATCATGGGAAAGTGGTTCCCTGTACAGTTGTCCGTTTGCTGCTTTCACTAAAATATAATTGGGTGACTCAGAATGTTCCGGTAACTTTGAAGGGTGTATCAAAGTTCGTGATGCTCCTGAATCACACAAAAATTTGATTTCTCTCCCTTCCACCAGAAGTGTAACTTCCGGTTTAGTGTCTGCTAAATAGAGCTCCAAGCTCAGTAGTGCCAAGTCCAAAACTTCACTCTCCCCAACCTCTACATCCGGTTGCATGTCATTTGTTTCTTCTAAGGTATTTACATTATTCCCCTGCTCATTAGTCTCTCCTAGCGACTGTCGAGCAGTATAACTGCCATCTAGTCAATCCTCATCATCCTTATCCTTTTTTTCCACAGGTGCCTTACTCCTACAATCCCTTGCCAAATGTCCCTTCTTACCGCAATTGAAGCACTCACCTCTTTTTTTCCTGTCCTCATAAAACTCCGAGTTTCTGTCAGAACGTTTGTTACCCTGAGCATTTTGCTTACCCTTTTTGGCTGTTTGTACTACAAAAACTTTCGCACCGTCTTCAGCTGTGAAGACCTGCGTTTTCTTTTTCTTTTTACTGTTAAAATGTTTTTCGGCATGCCTAGCATACTCTAACAAGGCTTGGAGCCTACTCGTTCGGTGATCTATCATATGCTTCGTGACGAAGCTATTGATAGGGGCAATACAACCTTTTAAAAATGCATTCTTCAACTGTTGTTCATATGAGCTATCATTTTTTTGATTTTCAGGAATAGTCATACCACTATGGTTATTGAAACATTCTAATAATCTACCATAGTATGCGTCTACTGTTTCATTATCTTGTTGCACGCATTGGTTAATACAAGTCCAATCTGCTCTAGGTTTCCATTTTTCAGTAATGCGGTCTGTAAGACCCTTCAATTTAGTATCTAGTTCTGCGTCACTATGTAGGAGTGGCCTGAGTTGCGCGTCACGGGCATTCCAGGCGCCACAAATCATGTGCCAGTCCGGACCTAAAATTTGTCTAATTACTTTTTCTACCTCTTCCCCATTCAGGTGGTAACTCAATCTCATACCCTGCAAATCTTGTACAAATTTCTCAAAGTTAACTTTTGGATGGGGAATTCCCTCTGTAGCTTTCCGGATGTTTTCCGGTGTCCACGGTCTATACACTAAGAGAGTTGAGGCCTGGCCCTCCTGTCCTGCCTGTGGGTTTGGTACCTCAATTAACGGACAGATTTCCTCACTCTCATCTAATGAATTTCCGCTTAGTTGAACATCTATAAGTGTTTGACGTGTTCGGGATCTAGTTTCGATAGGTTCTCTTACAAATGGTTGTCTGAATACCCCTGTTGTCTCCGGATAACGTGGGGGGGGTCCAGCCCGCCCTCCCGCTTCATATTCTAAGTAAGGCATTGGAGGAGGTGGTGGGGGAGGGGCCGATGCTACTACTGTATTATTATCCTCTTTATCTAGAAATAATGCTTTTGCATTCTTATTTTTCTGTTCCCTTCGGTTCACTTCCTCAATCCACCTATGTGCTTGAGGAATGCCCAACTGTCGTTGTTTTTTTGCCTGACCCTCTGCGTCAGATTTTAACTGTTTCAAAAGTTTTACTAGTGATATTTTATCTAATTTACCATCAAATTCATACTTATTGACCCATTTTGAAAAATGTCTCACATTATCTGCTCTTTGCAATTGCATATACTTTGCGTCTTCTGTTAGGGGTGGGTCACGTGACCCTTTAGTGCATTTATTTCCCATGTCTCTTCAAAAAAAAGAACTGTTACGTAACCCTTTCTCTTGTACCACGTGGTATCTTATTCCCCGTATCCACAGTAGTGTCTAGAATGACTGTTTTACTTTGCTTTGTTTACTCCCTGATCTATGACTCAAGATACAATACTTCGACTACCTCTCTCCCTGCTATCACAAACCTTAGCAATAGCACAGTGTAACCTGGTCCCTGATCTAAAACAAAAACAAAGAGAGGAATTCTGCTTACCTGAGCCTCCCGCTTACTGTTATGCTTCTTTTTAGGATCCAGTTTTCCGCTTTTCGGCCACAGATCAGACAAGTGGACAGCCTCTTTACATACGACAATTCAGTCGGAGGTCTTTTCTTCTTCTGCGCAGGTTTCAGTGCCACCTATATGCTCTGACCTGCAGCTTACCAAGGGAATTCCGGCACGATTAGGACCAAAATGTTAAATAAATTGTTAAAATCAGACTGTAAAAATTATTAGGCATTTTAAAATGACAGTCAATAACAGACAGTAATGCAGGAAACTCAAGTATCTACTATACGTATACTCTAATGTACATTAGGAGGCAAAAAACCATACACAAATTTGTACAGAATTATGTCTAACTTTATTTAGGCAGTGTTTGCCATTTTATATCATTTACAATCAGCTTTTGCCCACCTCACTGACGTGGTCAGTGACAGGGTCTTTACATCATAGTAACTTATGAAAAAGTGCTGAGATAGTGCTTTTCAAAAATCTTTTTCCCATGAGAATATTACAGCCTTGCAAAGCACCTGGTCAGTCACAATGTCCTTCCGAGGATGTAGCTAATTCAAGGCTCTTAGATTAGCTTGAATACAATGGATGAATGTCTCTTTAATACATTTCTTTGTCTCTCTGTTCACCAGCTGGACATTATCTCTGATAGTGCGCACAAGGCCATTCTTCTGGTGGAAGCAGGAAAAGATACACATGCACACAGATTCATTATTTTCTAACTTTGCAAAATAATCTTTTACTGACAGACATGAGCCAGCCGAGCTGCCAAGGCTAAGTTTCTAATCACACTGCAGCTTATGCTTCAAGCAATAATATGCGAGTTTATTTCTACTATTACAGAATTAAATGCATTACATTTTACTCTATTTCTTAATCTATGTATTTTCATATATGTTCAAGTTCATTTATATATATCTAACCACACAACTTATATATGTCTGAATGTTTGGATACATATCTTCCTAACAGCTTATATGTAAATACATATCTTTCTAACAGCTTATATGTAAATACATATCTTTCTAGCAGCTTATATGTAAATACATATTTTTCTAACAACCCCTTTCTATAAAATCCAGTTTAAGGGACTCTAGAGCTGAATTCAGCTCTGCATCATCATTATGTAATCTCATCAACCTGACCACCTGCCCTTTTATTATATTACGTTTGCAATGGTTCGGGTGCATACTTGTATTGTGCAATAGGTTATTCTTTCTAACCGGTTTCCTATACAAACTAGTTTTAACAGTATTGAGTGAATGCTTACTAACAGTCACATCTAAAAATTCCACCTGTTGTAAACTATAAGTGTATGTGAATCTCAGAAAATCAGTAGTCGTATTGACATAGTGGAAAACCTCTCTTAATCTTGTCTCAGTTCCTTGACATAATAAATAAATATCATCCACAAATCTAGTATACCACAAGACAGAGTTGGCATAGGTCATATTAGAGAGTATAGTTTCCCATTACACCAATGAAAGGTTGGCGTAGCTTTTGGCACAGGCTGTGCCCATCGCCACGCCAACCTTTTGAATGTAATATTCATCATTGAACATAAAAACATTGTGACTTAAAATAATGTCCAATAGGCTACAAATCAAGCGTATTTTATCACCCTGAACCCCTTGCTATGCAATAGTTCACTAATACTATCAATACCCCATTGATTCGGTATGACCATGAACAGGGATACAATGTCCATAGTAACAAAGTAACATTCAGAATAGTCAGGTGTCCATTTCATTTGTAATAACTCTAAAAAAGTTTTAGTGTCCCTTAGAACAGTCTCACACTCTAATAATATGTGATGTAAGTTCTTTTCGACAAAAATGGATAGGGGTTCCGTAGCCCAGCCTCTGTCAGAGACTATAGGTCGCATGGGTGGAGTACTAAGACATTTATGAACTTCTGGCAAACCATATACAATTGGTACCACTGGATGTTCAACTGAGAAGTATTCAAAGAGTGGCTCTGATATCATATTAGTTATTAGTAGATCGAAGATCAGAAATGCTATTCTATCCATAACAGCTTTAACAGTAGCTACTGATATACATTCATAGGTATCACTTTGACTTAAGAGAACATACATTTGTCTGTGATACAGCTCCTTATCTAAAATAACTATACCTCCACCCTTGTCAGCGGGTCTAACTTCTATGGAAGTTAATTCTCTCAGTTCTTTCAGTGCATCATACTCTTCTTTCGACATATTGTGGTAGAGTTTATGTTCATCTTCACTATCAAAACTATCCCTGATCTGTTTATCACAGATCTCCACAAAGGTATCAGTAATAGCATTGTTGAGTGGAACAAACGCACTGTTTTTTTTAAAAATCGATTGAGTAGTATTTGCATTACTAAAAAACACATGCAATGTCAATGTCCTGGCAAATAGCCTTAAATCTTTAAGAACATCAGTTATTTGTGCTTTTCTAGCTGGTACAAAGCTGAGCCCTTTGCTCAATAACAGTCTCTGAGCATAAGTCAATTCATACGTTGAAATGTTAAAAATCAAACCTGTTTGGATCTTTTGCCCCCTCTGTCCCAATCCTCCGTACTTTGCATTCTCCTTGTTTTTTGGTTTCTCATTCAACTCCTGGACCTTCCCCTGATTGGGAACGATTTGTTTGATAAAAAACTACTCATGTCTGATGTCAATGGTGTTACAGAGTCTTTACTGCTAAAAGCAGCAACATTCAACAGTTGCAATCTGTGTTCCTTAGGCTTAACAACCTGTTCCTCATGCTTATGGTCAGTTCCTGATACCAGGCTACGCATATCGTTTCTATTACCTGTAGTCGAATCATGCCCCAACTGAGACTCCACTACAGATGATGCTATCACTAAGTTGCCTCCTAGTTCCGGTTCACTTCTAAGTGGGAGGGGCAGGAACTGTTCCACAGAGACAATAGGGGAGGAATCATTACTAACATTGCTGGTAGTCTCAACAACCACACCCTCATGCCATATAGGGCATGTATCATTCCTGAAATCACCAAAGTCTCTCTGCAACTTTCGGACTTTGGTTACATAGTCTCATAGTTCTGAGACAGGATACTTGAACATATGAGGGATATAAGAAATAAAAAGGAAAGCAGTGCCTTGGCTATGCACATCAAGAATGAAGGTAGTGAGCATATGTTTACGTTTCTGGTCTTGGAAATACTTACAGTCAGAAAAAGGGAGGAGATATGAAGTATATTACTGAGGCGGCTGAACAAAAATGGATTATGTTACTGTTCACTAATAAAGCACCTGGTTTGAATAATATAGTCTCCATTAAACCTTTCCTGAAAGCGAGACAGCTGAGACACTAGTTTTTAGTTTATGTATGCTGTGATGTTTTTAAAAATGTTAAGTATGGCTTTAAATAATTTAATTGTTTTTAATTGAAGTAATTAATGTTAATTTGAATACTATTTAATGTCGTTGTTTTAAGTCATTTTTATCTAAGACATTAAAGATTCCCTGCAGACTGCTCTGCCAGAGATACTGGGTGAGCAAATTGATGTAACTAAGGAAATAATTTTTTTGAGCTATTATACAGAATTGGAATTGGCTAGACATAGCAAGGCCTTGCTGAGTCTTGTTATGATGGCTGCCAAAAAAGCAATTACTAGAAATTGGAAATCAAAGACTAAACCAGCTTTACTAGAAGTAGCAAATATAGTAACAGTGATAAATCAACTGGAATTGGGATCTGCAGAAAAGGTTACGAGCAGGAAAAATGGGAATTGTGGGAACAATACATGCAGAAGAGGAACGAGGTTTAAAAGAAGGTAATATATGAATGAGCTATGTAATGTTTGACTGACAATGACTGGCTAGATTATAAGTGATGTAAAATGTTTGCAACTACAATTGTGTCAACATGGTCTGTAATGTATAATGCTTGCAACTGTAATTAGGTGACTATGGTCTGTTTTCATTTATGTAAATATAAGATTGCCTGTGTCATACATGATAATTTATAAATTCTTGTTTGAAGAAACCAAATTGTATGCCAGTGGAGGCTAGGGCTAATTTTTTACAAAGTAATGTCATTTTCAAAACGAGGAATGACAGGTATTGCTCTCCACTTAGAAACATGGTCTTTATTGGAAATGCCACTTACAATCTGACAAGTCAGGAGAGCTTCCACCTGTAAAGATTTCAATTTACTATAGCTTCTGCACAGAAAGCATTTAGAAAAGTTGCTCCTTGTACAATGAATGCTTTGACATAAAACATGCAAAACAGAGATATACTTTGCAGAATGCTAAAATCTCACCTTACAAGCTCAGCTATGCTAGTGTTCTGTTAAGCCATGTCTACAGATACTTCCATATATATATATATATATATATATATATATATATATATATATATATATATATATATATATATATGTATACACATATATACATATGTACTTTTACAAGACTGTTAGTGGTTTTTGTTTGCAACTCATGAACTCATTCCCTAACAACTTATATCACTTTGAAAGTCTGTAAACATTTGTTTTATTAAGAGATCTACTCGGGGATAATTGTCATTTTTCTTTTTGTTTTATTTCTCAATGAATGTATTTATTATTGTTTAAATTTATTCTTTAATTTATACTTATTTAGGGTAGAAAATAAACACTCTTTCCCCAACCCCCTACTACGTTTACATACCAACTCTGAGATCATACTGCAGAGGGGAAAGGGTAAATTCCCAATTTTGACTATACCCCCAGTCTTACACACAGAAAAGCCATCGATTTTCAGTCAATTCAGTTTCAGTGAACTGTACCAGCATTTTCTTCCTTCAACAACATGGATTTTTGAACAAGTGAAGTACACCCATACATACATACATATAAATATATATAGCTACACCCCCACCCCCACACACACACACACACACACACACACACACACACACACACACACAGATGCATTATTTGTTCTTGTTTGTGTATATGCCGTTGCATGTTTGTTGTTGTCATTTAGCCCAGGTCATGACTGAAAATAGTTCACTATTTAGAACCAATTCGTTTACCTGATTAACAAAAGAAATAAGGAAAAAATATATAATACTCTGTCAATCTGAGTGGTAACCCTTCCTGTTGATATACTGGTGCCCATGTGGAACAGGCAGGGCCTTGATGGCAATGTTGATACAGTTAATGGCCGCTAAAACCTCTGGGAAATGGGCTATTTCAAAGAATGCCAGCATAGTGGTGTTTTTCATCTCTGCTGTCTATGGAAATCACATATGCTTTTACACATGTTGCAGCATGATGTCAAGGAACTGGTTGGTGTATTATTCATGAAGCAGATGCCTGTGAAACACACACTGTGTCTCTAATGGCTGCTGGAAGGTTTCTGTAGCAAATATGGCCAATACTATACATACCATAATGTCCACAGGGATTGGTAAATTCCATGCATCCCAGGGGATTTCATGTGAGGATGGCATAGACATAGAAGCTCAAGCATTGTATTTCTGTCCACAGATTAGTGTTCAACTATGTCCCTGTTATAGAGGTGAGGGTAGGTTAGGTGCAGTCAGATCCATCTGCTACATGAAGATTGACGATGTGCACCACAACTGATACTGTGTTTGCAAGAATGGTCCCTTATAAATGTTGCCTTGCTAATGAGGCTGCTACTCCTAAAATCTTAACATAATTTCTCGCACTTTATTTAGCATGAAATGACAGTATGCAAACTTGCTGCCTGAAGCAACTCATCAAGCTACATTTATGTTTCTGAATTGCACCACCATGTTGCTTACCCTCATTTGCAGTTTGTCTCATTTGCATGTTTTCAGTTGTTTCTGTGTCATTATATGTTTATTTGCATACGATACTAACCATGCTACCTTCAAGGCTAGTGAGAATGTGCTATCTATGCCTCTGAATCAGCCATACCATGCATGTCAGCACTCAATGCACTACTTCATATTACACCTAGTGATAACTGTTTCTGAATCCCAGCCTACATGTGATTGCTCTAAACATTTGCAAACAATTAATACACAAATTAATAGCTTTGCTCAGGACCTCTGTGAAATGCAAAGCTTTTTTTGGCTTAGAAGGTAAAGTTCAGAGCATAGATAAAGACAATATCAGTTGTAAATTAAAATTGTTGATTCTGAATGCAGATCTAGTAATTATAATTTAAGATGCATTGGCCTACTTAATCAATGTGATGCATAGCAATCTCTCTTTTACTTCAATGATGTTGTCCCTTTAAAACCAGCTGTAGCAAAAAAGGGTAAAATATTGATTTTCATTGGTTGTGTTGTACTATATTAGATACTATGTTTTTTACTAGTGTTTTATCATCTGATGAAGGGATGTACCCGAAAGCGTTTATGATACTGCTTTTATTGTTTTAATAACGTGAAGTTGCTTCATACACAGCATGGTAGTACTTGACTTATTTTTGGATTTGCTATTTGGATTTTTTGGCAGTACTTTTAATGGAAGGAGTCCTTTACTTTTTGTTCTTTACTTTGCTGTTGTTTTATTGGACTCCAGACACCCATGGCTGACCACCAGACTGAGGATGTTGAACTTGGCTATGTACCAGACAGGTATCTCAAAACTATGACTAGCAAATCTTTTTTGCTACAAAATCCGCTGTTGGACATGGACATTGGGACTTCCACTCTTCTCACTGATGCTACACAAGAAAGGCAAAGAGACGAGACTGAATTTACTATGTCACTGACATTTTTGCAAGATACATTAATGAAATTAAAATGCCTACAATAGCACAGATTTTATTTTGAAGCGTGTCTTAAGAACAATATTGTGCCAAGAGACTTAGATGTTTTATGCATGCCAGCACATGGTGAACTCTATCCTGAGTTGCTGGCACGCTGGCAGCATATTAACTTACAAACTAGTAAATCATATATGAATTTACTTATTTCCTTTTTTCAACCTGAAGAGGATGCACTGTTAAACAAAGCTGAAGACCTATGTATTCAGCTAGAAAGAGACTATAAAACTGAATACCATAAGAACAGACTTATGGACATACTATGTGTAGCTGCTAACTATGATTTAAAACTTCAACAAGTTAAGTTAAAGAAACTACAACGTGATTACCTAGATTTTTCATCAGGTAACATCTTTGTTTGGCCTCGCCCTCAAGAAAGAGCATGGAATGCTTCAAATGATGTAGCAGCCACACCTGCACCTAATCAACAGCATGAAAATGAATGCTCAGACTTTGTAAACATAAAGCAGCCCAACACTCTTCATTCACAGGGGCCTGTCTTATTTAGTACAGAAAATAATGAAACAGCATCCACCAATGTCACTGAGACAGTGACTGAAGGAGAAACATTTGTGGACATTAATTTGGGCACAACAGCTGGCCTGATGGATGAGTCTTGAAGTGACAGGTTGGACTTTTCCACAATGGGAGCCAAACCAAAACAAAGTGCCAAGATGCCTGCAGCTGTTGTTACACCTACTTCCTTCTCTCCCTCTTCTTCTTTTTTCACATTACCAGCACCGGTGAAGAAGAAGAATTCTCGGAAGAAGAGCTTTTCACATCAGATGGACAAGGACTACAAGAGACGTCACAACGGACCTCCAATTGACTGTTGATAATGCATGCAACATTTGCAATGTTCATAATATTTCAGGTATTTCTCTTTCTGAATTACAACTACCAGTGTTAAGCAAGGGTTTAAATTTTGTACCAAGTACAGGGACAGATTTTTGTACTCTAATACCTGAGCTGTTATACTTTGCACGGAATGTAATGTTGAAGCAAATGTTTAATGACACTAACAGTGTTCATACACCTCATGTATTGAAGCAACCTAGCACTTTTTCACCTACTTTAAATCCTATGCTGCTGTTGATTGTTAAATCATGTGAATGTGAAACTGAGCAGTATCTAGACACATAGATCTATGTATTTCAACGTAGACCAACCACATAGAAATGCACTGCAAGAGCTAAAGAATAATACCAACATAGTTATAAAATCTGCTAAGGGAGGTGCTGTTGTTGTACTTAGCAAACAGTTTTATAACACACAAATAGATCTGTTGCTAGATGAGAGACTGACTTTTCTTCAGGTGTCACCAGTAATGGTGAATTCTTATATACAAAAAGTGCACAAATCTTTATTTAACATGGAAAAAACTGGGTTGATAGACCATGAGCTGCTGACATTTTTATATATACAACATCCTACTATCCCAGTTTTTAAAGCCTTACCAAAAATTCATAAGGATCCTAAAACACCACCCATGAGTGTATCGGGTAGGGGTTGGGTAACAGAAAATATTTCTATCTAGTTAGAATGTACTCTCAGACCAACGTTACAAACCTTCCCTAGAATTTTGAAAGATACTGCTACATTTCTGGAATCATTGGGTGTTTATTTACAAGAGAACAGTGACATTTCCTATATGTTTGTTACTCTAGATGTAAAGAATTTGTTCACTGTCATAGAAAATCAATATGGTATTACTGCCACAGAAGAAATACTGAACATATAGATGAAAATATACGGTTATGTTCCTTATTAGGGCTAGTATTAGAGAACAATGTTTTTCTTTGTCAAACAAAGTATTATTGCCAGAGACAAGGTATAGCTATGGGTACGCCTAGTGTGAACACATATGATAACCTAGTCCTGGCATTCTGGGAAGATATGGTGATATTTGAGGCAGCACATGATTGGAAAGACAAACTTCTCTTTTACAATAGATTTGTGGACGATATTTTCTTTTTGTGGGGAGGGTACCACATCAGAATTAACATCCTTTGTTAAGTATCTAGAGTCTACTATCAGCTTCTTCAGATTTTCATTAAATTATTCTAGTTCAGTTACTGAATACCTGGATGTTAGTATTATTGAGAAAGAAAATGGGGAGGTAGAGACCTCCCTATATAGGAAGCCATGTTGGACCAACAGCCTGCTTAGATTTGATAGCATGCACCCTACACATGTATTCCAACACATAGTCAAGGGACAAGTCTGTAGAATATCCAGACTTTGCATGAATGAGAATTCCTTTATACAGGAATTGGACTCTTTAAAGAATAATTTTCAAGCACGAGGTTATAGTAAAAATTTATTGGAAAAGGAAATGGACAACAGCAGTCTCTACAGAAAATAAAAGTGCAAAACCATGGTTACATAGAGGTAAAAAATGGCCTAATAAGGTAGATGCACAGGTTCAAAAAGCTAATGAAGGTTTAAAAATAAGTTTAACATACAGCAATGATATAGGTGGTATATGTAATATAATTAGAGAAAATTGGAGAATTATTTTAATAGATGAGAATATAACTAGAGTTGTAGGGACACAACCTAGATTTATTTTTATAAGAAATAAAAATTTGAAAGATATTTTGTGTCAAGAACCTATGCATTTTAAAAATTCAGGCATTAAGAAGAAGGGAACTTATCCATGCCTACATTGTAAAGCCTGTAAGCACATTTTACAAGGGAAATGTTTTATACACCCCAGGACCAACAAGAATTACTTTTTGAATATGTATGCTGACTGTAACATGCAAAATGTTGTCTATATTGCGAACTGTCAACAATGTAATGCATATTACGTATGAAATACAAATTGCAGACTTAAAGATAGAATTTTTAAGCATCTATTGGATATAAGGTTAAGAAAAGAACACAATGCACTGTATGTTGTGTCTTTCGGCTTTTCCCGGTTAGGGGTCGCCACAGTGGAACTCTGGTCCGCTAATGATTGGCAGTAGATTTTTACGTGCCGAGTTGCCAGCGCTGACGCACAACCTTCAATGAAGGTACACCCATTCACGCATGTCTCCACACAGAAGATGCTCTAGCTGAGAATCAAACAGAACAACATCTATACTGTGAGGCGATAACGCTACTGCAGCACCACCACCGCAGTTAACACAATGCACTTTATAAGCATATAGAATTGCATAGTGAGCATGTATTTGATTTTATGATTATATATGTTGTAAACAGAAGTCAAAGAATGGCTGACTTGTATAATGAAACTGAGTATAAAGAGATGCAATGGATTCTTAGACTGGGAGCAGACAAAGCCCCAGGATTACATGATGTTGTCCCTTTAAAACCAGCTCTAGCAAAAAGGAGGGTAAACTATTGATTTTCATCAGCTGTGTTGTACTATATTAGATACTATGTTTTTACTAGTGTTTTATCATCTGATGAAGGGATTTACCCGAAAGCGCTTATGATACTGCTTTTATTGTTTCAATAAAGTGAAGTTGCTTCATACGCAGCATGGTAATACTTGCCTTACTTTTGGATTTACTATTTGGATTTTTTGGCAGTACTTTTAGTGGAAGGAGTCCTTTACTTTTGTACTTTTTGTTCTTTACTTAGAAAGCTATAGCAACTCAAGTTATGGTATCTATTTATCAAGATTTGTGCACATGGTTGTAAATGCTAGAAAACTTGTTTAAACCTGGGAACAAATACAGATTTGTATTTTCTGCCACATCACATCTTTGATTTAAAAATATATAGTCTTCAATTCAGTTCTCACAAGATGCAGAAGGTTAATGTATTGGGCCTTGCATAATTATTATCTTTACAAGACAGAAGCTTGTGGATTTTCTAATATGGCCAATGACTATATTTTCTTGAGGTATGTTTTGTATAATTTTGTGTTTTTTCATTCTTTGATGTGTTTTGCTTTATTGAGGAGGTGGGGCTTGAAGAATGGAACATGCTGCAGCTGATTAAGGCATTTTATAATTTTTTCCTCAAATGATATACTGATATAAGTTAGGATACCATCCTTGAATATTAACAGTGTTAGCCAACTAGTCAAACAAAACCAATTATTAAAATTCTTCCATCATAGAAATGTGTCAATTTAATTATTACAGGAAATTTACAGATACTGAAAAGAATAAGACACTGCTGAATAAAAAGAATGGCATCTATATTACCAGATCGAAGCTTTAGTTCCTTGAATAGCTAAAGCTCGATCTTGTAATATCAACAGCTAAAATTGTCAAAAGGCTGATTCAACCAAGGGAATCACTTCTCTTGGCCGAATCAAAAAAAAACTTTACATCCAAAATCAAGTGGGGGCTTTGCCCCCGCACCCCCTGATGTGGGGGGCTGTGCCCCTAACACCCCCCACCTAAATATACCAACTCTGAGATCACTCCAAATTGGAGAAATGAGCATACTCCACAGAACGGCCAAGGGAAGTGTTTCCCTAGATTAAATCAGCCATTCGACAATTTACAGTTTTGATATTACAAGTTCAAGCTTTACGTATTCGATTAAGTAAAGCTTTGATCTTGTAATATAGAACCAAAGAATGTTGTATCTGCATTTGTCATGCCTTGCTGTTATAAACAAAGAGGAGTTGTTATGTTTCATGAGTGCATTTTTCAGTATTACAATTTTACACGGGCAGAAATGCATGTATTATTGTAGTAGGTGCAAGTTAGGCAAAGTGTTCCTTGTTGATATTGGTTCCATATATGCTGCATCTGAAAATTATTCAGCTTTTCCTCAGGATATATCAGCAGGATTATTACAGTTCCAAGATTGTCATACACTTTTCATGGACAATTTTAATACAAGGCTGGACAATCTTTTCATAGGAATATTGTTATTGATAGTTCAGCTGTTAAACATCTTAAAATTTTAAAATGTTTCTTGTCCATAAAATATTTAATACACAGATGGAGGTAAAAACTGCCTCTCAAAACCAAGTTATACACATTTGTATCTAAAATAAAACAATATCTAGAATCAGCTACTTTTTCAGCTCTCCAGCCTTATGTCCCTTCATTCAAAATAATGGACACCATGCCTGTTTGTCAGATTTTTATACACTAATTATTAGTCTTTCTTTTTCCAGTATTTCTAAAACAATGATAAAGAAGATTATTATAAATAAAAATGTGCCATTTATGTTGATACTATAAGGTAACAGAGACAATAAATAGAAAGAAGTTGCAGTATACTCAACTTTAATAAGTAAATAAAAATATTAAAACATTTTTTTTAATAAAGAATGCTTTTTATTGAGTTGCTCTAAAAAGTGAAAAATAAGGAAGAAGAGTGAAAACTTTGCAAAAAAACACAGATAGGCTGATTTCAGAAAAGCATTCTAGGTTGGTTTTGCTGATTCTGGTAATGAGGTGCCAGAAGATGTAGCAGGAATCAGCAAAACCAATCTTGAATGCTTTTCTGAAATCAGCTTGTCTGTTTTTTTTTCTCCAAAGTTTTCACTCTTCTTCCCTATTTTTCACTTTTTAAAGCAATTCAATAAAAAGCATTTGTAATTAAAAAATCTTGTCTTTTATATTTTTAGTTTTTACTTTTAAGTTTTTAAGTAAAATATAACAGTAATTACTGTTGAATTTTACTTAAAAAATAAAAAAAATTAAAGAGTGTCTGGATGTAGGTGAGAGCTTCCATCTTCATTGTCTTGCCTATTCACCACTGTGGGCTATCCAGGGTGCTGAAGTGCTGTGTACTGCATAATGATTGGTTCCCATTGGATGTAAGTGAGAGCAGAATGGTCGAGGAACGTGACAGAGCCACAAAGCCAATTTCAATAAAAAGCATTTTAATAATAATGATAATAATAGTAATAATAATAGGCAGCAATTAAACTGTCAGTGTATTCTATTCTCTTATTATAAAATAAAACAACCAAACCGATAAAACAACCAGTGAAAAAAACAAAATGTACTAAGAAAAAACAATAACACTGGTTGTAGCAAGGCTAAAAACAAAAAGCATTTAATGGAGTAAGCACTTTCACGGATACACCGTTTCTTCAGACTACAATCAAACAAACAACATCACATTTAAATGCTAAAACAATCAAACTAATTATGGCATCATACAATTAGAACCTAACTTACTTAAAGGAACACTGTATAGCAACTCTTAAAAACAATAAAATCAGTGCTTCAGTGGCTTTGACTTGAGAAAGGGTTTAAGTGAAACCATGCTGTTCAAGCCTGGAAGCTTGTCAGCATGGAATTGCAAAATCCATTCTTGTTCAGCTAGTTCAGTAGTATTTTTAAAGTCTCCCCGTCTCTTCTTAGCAGCTACAATCTGAAGTACTAAAAACTTAAATGTGTGGTCCGTGCCTTCCTTCATGTTATGCATAGCTAGTGCACTGTTTTCTTTCATATTCCTGATGTCCCTAAAATGTTTTACTATCCTATCCTTAAGGCAACGATTTGTTTTACCTACATAGAAAGAAAAAGATTTAACACAGTAGCTAAAATAAACAACATTACAAGTCCTCAGCATAGATATTGGGGGGACTTGTAATGTTGCACTTCTGGACCAGACAATCTACCACAGAGGAACAGTTTACATACAAATTCATTTAAACATACATTATTAAATATTCACTTCTATAGCTGTCTGACAGTTGGTGCTTAAGTTAAGGGGGTGAGCTATAGTGACTGAGATACAGGGTTTGATTCCCCCAGCCCTCATTTGCCTGCTGTGTGACCTTGAGCAAGTCAATTAACCAGACATTCCTCTCAGGTTGTCCTTGAAAATGGACTTTGTGTCCATTGGGCTTACCTGGTTAACAAATAGATATTATAACTAAAACATACTTTCTTTTTTACCACAAGTAACAGATTATTTTTAAATATGGCTTTAGTCTTAGGTATGACATGTCTGCTGCAATTCAAATAATAGAAGCTTTTATGTTTTACGTGTAGCCCCCACCCTTAATTATTTAAAACTAGCAAAGCACTGGTATCAGTCAATGCTTATAAAGCCTTCAATAAACTGAACTGAGTTAATATACAGACTATTCTGGAAATATGGAGAGACCATCAGATCTAGTTAATTTAAAGTGTTATTTTTTCACACCTGTCTGTTTGTAAGTGGACAACAGTTTAATATGAAAGAGCAACATATCAGAGTTCATCATGGATGCCCTTTATTTCCTTTATTTTGACTATGAATCCATTTTTATTTGCAAGTCATACATCTATAGAGATTATGCCAATTACAATAGGAACGCAGCAATTCAAGATTTTTGCCTTTGCTGATGACATTTTGCTGAGTTTCTGAGGCTCCTAACTCAGCCACTGATTTTATTTTTATGTATTTATGTATTCAAATACTATACAAGATATAACATTAACACTGATAAGGCAACAGTCATATTATTTCACTCAGTGTCAGATATCGCATATATTTCATCTGAAGTTTACTTCTTTGAAGTTTTAGGTTTGGTCATTTTCAAAAGATATTTTTGGTTAATACGAGCTTCAAGTCACAAAATATCCAACCATTCTTCTGAGACACAGAGATGCACCAGTCAGCAGATGGAGCAAAGACAGAGTGATGGTTAGCTGCCTCTCAGGTGCCAGGATCTGCAGAGTCACTAGGGCACTGAAGTCACTTCACTCAAAGTACACATATGACATAATCATTGTGGACATGAGTGTGAATGACTTGAAATATATCTTCTTGGATTATATGAAGAGGGACATGATGAAACTCTCAGAATATGCATCTGAAATTGATGTGAAACTAGTATTGATAATTTTTCTACCATCACCAAGAATGATGTTTCAAGACAAACAACATATTACTGACTTGTTATTGGCTTAGCTATTGATGTCATCCTAAGGGGATCCAATATTATCAGCCTGGAAAAAGAAGATCGATAGCCAGCCTGCTTTCCTAGGGATAGCCTGCAGATCTCTCCATGGCCTCTGTATATTGGCCAGGACCTTTTCCTCCTCTGTAGTGTCTTTTTTTTTAGGCAATGTCAGTCTCATCCAGACTCTTGAGCCAGAGCAACATCCTTGAACTTCTCCATATTATTTTATAGTAAATAAAATTCTGTGCCATAGCATAGCCAGCTCATGTACCCCCCACCACATGACCTGCAGCCCATGAGGCATTTCTGAACAAACTAACATCCCTCCCTATAAAGCCAAAACTATTCCCTTGGGAAATTTCAATTATCTCTCTGTTAACTGAGAAACATACACCACCTCAAATAAATATGCCCAAACATTCCTGCACTTCATTAATGTGAACACCTAAACCAGCCTGTTCAAGTGCCAACTGAGGGTTCAAAACCACTGAACCTAGTTCTCACCAATATTACCATCCTATGCTCAGAATCTACAGCTACCACATCACTGGTAAAATCTGACCACCATTTGGGTAAAACCTGACTTACCACAAAACTGATTTTATTTCTATTTATTTATTAAAATACTATTCTGATATTATAGTTTTTAGAGGCTGCTCTAAGGCAAACCTAATCCATCTAACTGTTGACCTGATGAAATTTAAGTGCCCTCCTCACTTCAGTGATCCCAGCTCACATGCTGTCACATTTGCAGATAATTTCTATGCCCATCTCAAAGCTTGCATCGAAGCATCTGTCCCCATACAATAAGAGGAATAAACTCAAATGATAAAAGCAACCTTAATACCCTATCATCTACAGACAAACTGAAAAGCAGCAAATAATTTAATAAATCCTCCAAAAGTACATACAAATAGAGACTTGCTTCCTCTGCTAAGGACAACCACAAAGTTTTCTTCAGCTGTCAGAAACCTTAGAGGTAATGCCCAGCAATGTCCAGGACTAATACATAACACTTTCTCATCCCCTGAGGACACAGGCAACATATTAGGGGACAAAATCACCTCTAACTTTACTCCTCTATCTCTATCTAACTTTCTCCAACTTATTAGCATACCCACACCACCCCTCTCAGATCACCTCCAAGCAAGTCCTGAATGGTTTCTCTAAGGCCAAGAATACTTGCTATATTAGTTCTAATAGTGTGCCAGGCTGCCTTCTTGCCAGCACCAGACTCTGTCTGTTAAACTTTCCATTAAGTCTATTCAACCTTAACCTCGCCACTGGATTTGTGTCAGAGGAATGGAGAACTGAGGCAGTCATCTCACTCCACAAGTGGGGATTCAGTACTGATCCAGGGAAACAGCAGGCATATAAGCCTTATCAGCCTCATCTGCAAAGTAATGGAACACATCAGTATGGAACTTATTAACAAAGACATAGGCAGCCTACAATTCCTGGACCCAAGACAGTTTGGGTTTGTTAAAGGCAGGTCCTGCCTCCTGAACCTGGTGGACTTCTCTGAATAAGTCAGTGATACATTAGCAGTTTACACTGCCTACGTGGAAATGGCCACTGCCTTTTATAAGCCACATTCTGGCATATTATTGTGGTAGGTATGCTCAGTTGAAAAGAGTAGTTACCAGTGTTGTTTCCCCCAGGAATCAGTCCAAGGACCACTTCTCTTTGGTATTTATCTTTCTGATATCAAGGCTGATATCAGTGGCCAGTGAACTGCAAACTTGGAACTGGCATTAACTCTCCAACTGACTGAAAAACACATCTTCAGGTGGGTCAAACACACACCAATAAGCAGTACCTGGACCACAACCTAAAACTAAAAGGAAAGAAGTGAAGCACTGCATTTTTTGGCAAAACTGAGAACACATGCATCTACCATACAGGTGACACACTTTTGAATGTTGACTGAGCCATTATGGACCTGGGTAATTTCATTGACAATTAACCATTTTTTGATCACTATGCTACCACTGTAGTTAGGAAATCCTTTTACCTTGTTAGACTACTCACCAGGGGTATTTCTTCCAGATCTAAGGAAGTTATCTTTCCTCTCTTCTTTTCCCTTATCTGGCCCATAATAATGGCCACTTTGGTATGTACCTGTCTAAGCATACAACCCAGCATATCCTCAGTAAGATAATCAAGGGTATGTCTTCCCTGAGCTACCCAAACCACCTTAAAGTGTCCCTTTTTCTATTTCCTACAGACTCGTTAAGAGTTGACCTCTATCTAGCATAGAGATCCTTGAAAGATCTGGTCGTACGCAACTTCCTGTACATCCACAAAACTAATAACGCCCTATTTACCCACTGAGGAGATCTTAACTTCCACCAAGGCATAACTGGAACCCTTTATTTATATATTCCTCTTTTATGGAATAGAATGCCTTTAGATATAAGACAAAGTACCTCTTGGACCCACTTTAAGCATAACCCTGGATGAGTAGATGACCAATCATAAATACCCAGGGTCTGGCCTTCATCCCTCAAACAGCCATAAATTAGTCATGTTAATGGATACCTATGATGTGGGATATTGTAGCTAAGCTACTAATGGTGCTCTGGATCAACAGCTTAGTACTGACTTCTTAACGTATTTCATTGTTTAGCCATATAAATATACTAAAAATGAAACTAGTATCTGAATGGAATTTTCTTATCAGAAATAGACTGATCCCTCTAATGTGTACATGGTACAAAAAACAGTAAAATATGGAAGAAATTTCTTTGAAGGGAATAATCCCCCCAGATCTCATCTATGACCTTCATAGCAAGTAGGGAACAAGCTTGTTATTGGATTCCTAGTCCAGAACTGTACATTCTGGCTCAATTATTGGCAAGTATCTATATCTACAAGTGGTACAGCATTTTCCAATTTATATTTCATAGTTATTTTATGGGAAAGGATATTCTATACTGACTAATTCTGTAAATTTACTTTAGCTCCAGCCTCTACACAGTTGAACTTGTTGTCAGTCTACAGAACATTAAATAATAATTTATGCTATTTATCTTTTATACATATTTGCTGAACAAATATTCAATTTATCATTTTAAATTCACTCTTAGTTTCTAAGACCAACTTTACGTCAATTAAAAGACATTCTGCATATTGATCCTCTTCAGGTAAATTTGGGCAAGATAAAAGAGAATGTACCATATTTAGCAGTATTTGATGAAATATCATGAAAATAAAATGAAGAAAGTTTCTGTTTGGTTTTCAATTGAAAATTCACTTTTTTAAAGGCATACTGTCCTGCTATTATAAAGGGCTAAGATCAGTTCTTGAAGTTAATAATGTACATTTAATTAAAGTGAAAGGCTGATGTTGGATGGAATTCATCAGCCTAGAATCTCATTAATAATGTGAAGCTCATATAAAAATATTTTACAACTTCATTGCAATTTCATTATCCAATCCAACGTTTTATTTGGCACCCTTATGTCCAAGTAAAATATGATAGACTTCACTATTCAAGGGTTGCTGGCACAGTTGTAGACTAGCAAGGTCTTGACATCGGGTCTATATCAGAACATTGAAGTTTTAAAACTTCAAATGTTCTAATATCAACCCATTTTGAGCGAACGCTAAAAATAGCAAAGCTGCAGAACACCAAATTCTTTCCTAGGGAAAGAATTTGGTTTGCCGGTTCTGTGGCTTCGCTATTTTCAGCGCTGTGGTGGAAATTTATGGGCCAGTTCAGGTAAGTGTGCGATTGTGTGGTTGTTAGGATTAGGGTGTGGGTTAGGTGAGTTAGGATTAGGGTGTGGGTTAGGTGAGTTAGGGTTAGGGCGTGGGTTAGGTGAATTAGGGTTAGGGGCGGGTTAAGTGAGTTAGGGTTAGGGTGCGGGTTAGGTGAGTGTGCAATAGTGACGGACCTTAGGGTTAGGGTTTGGGTTAAGGTAAGTGGATAGATAGTAGTGTATGTATAGTTTAGTGTAGGGTTAGTTGTAGGATTATAAGTATATGTGTGTGTATTGATGTTCTTTCGGTGTGCTTGTGTTGTGTGTATGTGTTTCGGAATAGCAAATTTTTTCCCAAGGAAAAAATTTGCTGTTCTGAATATTCGATATTATGTGGTTTAGATATTTTAGGTTCGATGAAATAGCGTTCGCTATTTTTATCTTTCGATAATGTGATATAAATGCTTGATATCATGTATGACGAGTCTGTACTAAAGTTCTACCATCGTGGTAGAAAGTAGCTCTAATGTGCAATGAAAGTTCTTACTAACCTTGATTTACCACTAAATTTACACACTGGATTGTTAAGGTATATAAACTGTCTGATGTCATTGCATAATACAAACAATGCTATGTATAGCTTCTTTCATTACAAAAAGATTACTACTTTGTCTGGAATCAAAAACTACCATCAGGACTTCCTAGTAATAGTTGCTTAGGTGGCAATGAAAGATAAAGTCTTGACTGCAGCCCAGGCAACCCAGATTCAATTAGCATCTCAGGTATCTGACGGGGAGGCAGAGAGGGATAGGTGTTACCAGTCTTGCTGGGTGAGTGGTTTTGTGGGCAACTCCTATGAAGACCTCAGATGGAGGCTGGGGATGTCACACTAGGACTAGGGTGAGGTCATGGATGAACTACGGCTGAAATGGGGTAATACTCCAAGTCCCCATTGTATGCCCTTCCCTCAGATATATCACAGGAACCAAAGGGAGGGAAGCAGCATGGGTAGGTCATAAAAATAGAAACTCCTCCACTGGTGGATGTGAATGGCCAGACCCTCAGGATGCCCTCAAGTTCTGCATCAGCCCCAGCCCTATGAGAGATGGTCCGAGGGGTTAAGGAGATGGGTGGAAGACTTGATGATTGATGTGCAGCACTGGGTAGAGAGCCATAGGATGATGGAGGAAGGAGAAAAATCCTCAAAAAAAAAAAAAAAAAAAAAGATTTCCTAGCAATAAATTGCTGCAACATGTTTTGGGTAAGGGGTTGTCTTTCTGTCTGTCTTTCGGCTTTTCCCGGTTAGGGGTCGCCACATCCGGAACTTCGGTCTGCTAATGATTGGCAGTGAATTTTTATGGTGTCGAGTTGCCAGCCCGGTGCCCAATCTTTGGGATTGTAATAGATGATTTTTTTTTTTTTACTGTTTCATCATAATTGTAGGCTAAAATTTATTGTGGAAACACAATAAAAATATTTAGGAAAAATAAAAATGGCAGAAAATAGGAGGAGAGATGAAACAAGCACAGTACAATGAGATTAGCATAAGAGCAACAAAGGTGATAAGGACAACATCAGCAAAGGCACAAATAAAAAGGAAGTAAGCAGAGGGGATCATGAAGGGGAACAAAAGTTTTGAAATGTGCAGTACAATAGAAGATGCAAGGTACTGACCTGACTAGAATGTAGAAAATGGGAGTGGTATCACAAACGACTTTGAAAAAGTAAAGGTAATGAAACAAGAGTTTCTTCATTTTAAACAAAAGAGAACAGGGAGAGCTATCAGGATAGTCAAGGAGCACAAAACGTCTGCCCTTAGGTTCATAGATTAGTACTAGGCTAACTGTCTTTGTGGGCCATTTTAAACCTAGTCCATTATTCCATCTGAGAATCAAACTCTGCACCTTGTGTCAGCAAGGTAAACATTTTATCTATTATGCCAACCCCCAAGGAGATTAAAGCAGAAAGAGCAGATAGGATGCCTCTAAGAAACCTCAAGAATCTGACCAGTGTGCAGCCAGATACCCTGATTCATAGGTTCATAGGAGGTTACTAGGCTAACAGCCCTACAGCCCTTACAAGTCTAGCCATATTTATTCTGAGTTGCCCCAATTGTTGGTGGTTGGGTGAGTGAAGTTCAAAGAGGTAAGACTCTATGGTTGTTAATAATGACCTCCTCTGTCCAGGAGAGACATGGGCACCACCCCAGGAGTGAATTTGTAGTCACGTTGATCTAGGTTGAATTTGAAGTAGGGTCAGGGAGGGGCTTTGGTTCACATGAATTTTAAGCTTGATCCAGAGAAGCAGCAGTCTCTTGGAGCTGTATCTCTCTCTCCAGCATGATCTGCTCATGTCAGAGGCTAGATAAAGATTCCTGGAGTGAATGACCCTTGTGCAGTTTGACTTACAAATGTGTAGCATTTCCATCAGGGCCTGGTCACAGACTGCCCTGTAAGCCAGGCATATGTCACCCTTTACCAACCTGTAGGAGACAGATGATCCACAATGGATCACTGGAGAGGACAGAAGTGCATCTGGACTAGACAAGACTAAATGTGTCCTTTGTATGGTGAGGGAAGTTGAGAAGAGGGAGACAAGAAAATCTATGGAACTACAGGCCTATTAGCTTAACAGCAGTGGGAAGAATGAAGTCCTGCAGAAAATCCTGAGGATAAGGCCGAATGTTTTCTTAAGGACAGCAATATGCAGAACAGCAACCAACACAGGCTTATTTCAAGAAGAAGCTTACAGTCAAACCTGATGCAGTTATGGTTTCATCAAGGTCTCTGCATTCAGTTCAATACAGGAAATAAACAAGAAACTGTAGGTTTGGGGAGTAAAATCAAGACTGAATAATCAGTCTGCTGCACAGTTAAAAGACAGGACACAAAGTATTATGATGAGATGGGCAATGTCAAAAATATGAAAAGTAGCTAATGGAGAACAGTGGTCATTGTCCTGGGTCAGGTATTTTTTGGGTTGTTTTTTCAGTTGCAGAGGAAGAAGTAGAGAACATAATCATCAACTTTGCTGATGCTACATGGGTGCAAACGTGGATGATGGGAGGAAATTTAAAGAAGGGTTTGTAAATGTTAAGTGAGCAGATAGGTGGTAGTTGAAGTCTTCTGTGGGCAAATTCAATTACTGTACTTGGGCCACAATAATTCCTGTGTGAACCATCAGCTGGGGGAGTGGAAATGATGGAAACAGACCAGGAAAAGGATCCGGAGATGGTGATCACACCTGGACTGGACCACAAGGCGAAGAGTGAGAAGGCAGATTACTACTAAACAAAATACTGGTGGAACTCCCCTGAGAAATAGGTTCTACACAGAAAAAAGCAAAGGATAAGTCATACCATGAGTACTCTGTGTAGTCCTTGAAGTGGTAAATATGAAAACAATATCAGACTGTGGAAGGAATTCAAAGGAAAACTACAAGAAAGGCTCATGGAATGGAGTGAAACTGCATAATCAGAGACTGGAAGAGTTGGCATTCTTTTTACCAGAGATCAGGGAAAGCATCTGGGTGCACAAATTCATATCAGGGTGACATGAAGAGGTCATCTTGAACAAGAAAGATGAAGATAGGAAGAAGATGCACAGGTAGCAAGCCCAAAAGATTATAAACATAACCTAACTATTCCCTGCATCACTAAAAGAACGCCTTCAGAGTAAGTCCACACAATTTCTAGTGAGTTTTCATCAAGGTATATGGACAAGATTTTACCCTGAAATATAAAGTAAAGCAATACCTTGAAAACTTCATCACAGTGACTACCATCCCAAACAGACTTCTTGATAACATAATAATGTTTCATACCTTCATTTTTCTACAGTTTTCTTCATGGTTCAAAATTTCATGGTTCAAAATTTGAAGAATAAATGCAAAGAATTCAACTACGAGCTCTTTGCCTGCAGCTTTTAAAATGTCACCGGATATGTTACCTGGTCCTGCAGCTCTATTGTTTCTGTTTTTTAAGATAACAAATCAAATTCCTTCAATTAAGACTTGCACTTCAGAAAGGCTGGTATGTGTTCCTAACCTCTAGCTTGAATGGCTTAATTTTCATTCAACAACAATAAGCTATCATCATTCTAGAGAAGATGGGGGAATCATTACAACTTGGACTACAAACAGTACTTGCAGCATGATAAATGCTCTGAATGTTAACTTTATCAAAACAGCTAACTTTCCATGAACTAGTCCAGCTCTGTGGCACAGAAGAAAAATGCTGTGGCTATGAAGTATATGACCTGAGGTCAATTTCCACTGGAAAAGTTATGCAGGAGAGGCTAGAACTGATGCACTAATGCCAGCTCACTCACTTTGAGAGGGAGGACGGGCTGTTTTGTAACATGCAAACAGACTTACAAGCAACAGAAATGTAGCAATAACCAAACACATGAGTCTGGTTTACGAAGCCAGTGATGGTAGTACTCACAAACAAGGGGAAAGTGCAATATATCTACACAGTAATGCAGGTGCCAAGATCAGCCACCAAGGGGTGGGGTTAGGGTCAAATTATATATAAACTTATTGTTCACATTTCAAAAATGCGAACAAGGACACAGATATTTTCTTGCCTGGTTGTTCTCTGTCTCTTCTGGTTGACTTTCACCTCCATGCTGAGGACATACTAATGGCAGGGGAATTCATTATGTTTTGGAAAAATTGTTTCAGCACTTGTCTTGTCATCATTTTTATATATTTCACCTTTCTTTGAATTTCATTTGCAGGCATGAGATGTCATCCGGCCAAGTGAAGCAAGCCCTTATTTTCTGACAAATTAGTGGTAGAATCTCAGGACTATTTGTATCAGACTGGCTTTACTGATGATATGTGCAATAGGCAATAGATTCTGCATATGTTCAGAAAGAGGAGATGCTGAACTAATAGTGGCATGTCTCTGGTGACATGGTTAGCTGCAGGCACTGCAGAAAACCTTGTCTCGAGAGACTGTTACATGCATGCTTGCATAAGTGACGTATAAAGGACCATGCAGGGTACTGTGTAGGATGGCAATGATGTGACAGCAGCACCAGCCTGAGTATGCTTAAAGAGATATGCTGAGGAATGTGTACGGACAGGAATTGCTGGAGAGCCAGCATCAACCTAGGGACAGATCAGGGAACATATCCAGGAGGACACTGTGTTAGGAAAAGCACCAGATGGGGGAGGAGAGATGCAACATTGTGAGTAAGGGTGCAATGATTTGGCAGTATCATCAGCCTGAGTATGCATGAAGGGTTGTGCTGGGCAATGTGCGTGGGGTACACTGATGTAGAAGTGGCATCAGCTTGCAGATGCATAAAGTGGAATGCAGTCATGTGTAAGGGGTCAAAAATATGGCAGCAGTACCAGCATGAGTATGTTTGAAGGGATGAATCAAGTAATGTATATGGGAACACTGATGGAAGACCAGCATCAGCCTGGGAATAGATGAAGGGATATATGTAGGTGGACACTGATGTACAAACAGCATTAAACAGGGGATGGATGAAGGCACACGCAGAATCATCTGCAAGGAGAAACTGATGTAAGACCAGCATCAGCCGGAGGATGTATGGAGTCACATGCAGGGTTATATGTAAAGGGACACTGACATAGGAGTGGCATTATCAAAGACATGGAAAAAGCGACATGCAGGGTCACAGAGTATACAAGGCAGAGTGGACCATAAAGTTGCCAACACTCAACTTCATAGGGCAAATCTGGCCTCCATGAGGGCAAAGCAGTTCAGGCCCAGGATGAAATTATAGGTATCTGCCTAGTCATCAAAGTTTGACTTAAACAAAGCAAGGGCATTGCTCATTTTTTTATGTAACAGAAGATGATTCTAGAGATAGGAGAAACAATGAATAATATACCTGTCCCACAAAGATACCTTATTTATTTTCTGATGGAGATGAAAGTTTTTAGTCTGAGTGTCTGCAAATTCCTTTGTTTTGTACAGGTGTAAGAGATCAAGGAGTGTTGGGTCCTTAACAGCACAAAACACTAAACATAAATCACCATGCAGCAATCTGTAAAGGACAGTCATGTATAGGGTGACACTGATGTAGAAGCAGCAGCATCTCAGGGAATGGATGAAGGGACACGCAGGGTTATGTTATGGTGACACTGATATTGTACTGGCCTAAGGAGGGATGATGGAAATGCGCTATGTGGGGTTCAGTTATGTGAGGAAGCCATGTCCTATGCAAGAGGAAGGCTGCACTGTAAAAAAGAACATGTCAACAAGAAGACTGCTCTCTGCTCATGTAGGTAAGGCAGTGTATACAAACAGGAAAAACAGTAATGATCTCATGCTACCTTAACAAATACCAATGTGACATTATCAAAACAGAAGCTGATACAGCACATAAGGACTGCTTATCCAATTTCTTTGCCTATTTCCTACCACATGGATAAGTATCAGACATTTGTTATCCCATATCTTCCTTCACTCTCATGAAAAAGAGAGACAAGTATTGGAAAAAATGGCTAAAAACTAAATCTGCAACATTTTTCCAAAAATATAAAGAACTTCAAAACCTTTCAAAAAACAAATCAATAAAGACAAGAAAATTTTATGTTATGATGCCCAATTCACCCATAAGTCTAATCCAAACAAATTCTGGCAATCCATCAATAAAATGTTGCACCCTGGTGAACCTACCACCCCCAATTATCCTAACAATACTCCACAAGAAACTGACACCTTACTTAATACTCACTTTATTGAATCAATTCAAAAACTAACCCAAACCTACCAAAGTCAAAACCTCTTTCGTACCTCTTTCATACCACACATACTACTAGCGAGACCAGCCCTTTCTCTCTTAACCCTGTCTCTGCTGCTTACATAGTCCCTTCTACTAAAATTATAACCATGCTCTCCCTCTTCTGACAACCTCCCTCCCCTCTTTCTTAAACCTGCAGCCCCTTCTATAGCCTACCCTGTTTCAATCCTAGTAAACAGATCTATCCAAGAAGCCACTGTCTCCAACATTTGCAAATCCTTCTACACCATACCACTTCACAAAGGAGGTAAAACTACAGACCCAATGCCTTTCTCTGTCCACTCTCCAAAATCCTTGAAAATTTTATTCATAACCAGCTTCTTAAATACCTAATCAATGAAAACCTTCTGACCCCTTCTCAACATGGCTTCAGGCCTAGACATAGCACTTCCACTGCCCTCCTATCTTTCACCCACACTGGTGCTGAAGGCAGGGACAAAAAAATCTTCTTATATCGTCCCTCTTCCTCAACCTCTCTAAAATTTTTGATACTGTCTCTCATCCCAAGCTAATTGCTAAACTAACTGATCTAAACCTCTCCCCCTCTACCGTTCAGTGATTCTCAAGCTATCTCATACAGGCTCCAGTGTGTGTGATGGCAATCCACCTGTTCCCCTTTCCTACCTATCCAGACTGGCACCCCTCAAGGCTCTGTCCTTGGTCCTCTCCTCTTCAACATCTTTACTAATAAACTTTACTCCTCCTGCACCACCTCCTCCCTCATACAATATGCAGATGACTCTGCTCTCATCTCTTTCTCAAACAACATCTCTAACCTTCTTTCCATTTCCCAAAACACTTTCTCATCTCATACTTAACCTCAAAAAGACTAAGCTCCTACTATTCCTTCCTAAATCCCTCTCCCACCACAAATCCACCTTTACCATCACTTCTCTTGACAACATCCTTATCAAAGCAGAATCACACACCAAACTACTTGGTACTATAATTGATGACCAGCTAAAATTCGGCATCCATATACAACATTATATTAAAAAAAACAACCAGACATTGGGTCTTCTCTACAGAAATAAAAAAAATCCTATATCTCCCAACTCCAAACCCAGTCTAGCTCAAACTTTCCTCCTTACATGCCTTCTCTATGCCTCTCCAGTCTTTATCCACCTCAAGTCATCCCTACTAACGAAACACAAGCAAACCTATAACAATATAGCCAGATTTGCCTGTGACCAACCATATAAATCACATCCATCATTGCCTTGTCCTAAAAAAAACTTCAATGGCTTGAATTCCCCAGCCCCTGCTTCTTTCCCAGCTGCAGCTCACACACTTCCCGATAAATAAACCTTTAGCCTGTCCCTCTCTTTCTTCCACAGTATCCCCTTACATACCAGCTCATTCACTTCTTAGCTCTGACCAGAACTTTCTAGCCATATATAAAGCAAACAAAAATATTGGCAAACTCCTCTACAAAAACTCAGTGCCCCAAGCTTGGGATAGGCTTCCTCCTGACATCCGTAGCATTGATAGCACCAGCTTCTTCAAAACTGAAGTCAAAAACTACTTCATGAACTTAAGATCCTGCCCTTGTCATAATTCTCCTTAATTTTCATTTCCACTCTATTTCTCTTCCACCACTCTTCTACTTTTTCAAAATATTTTGTTCAATATTTTCTCCATTCTAGAGTTCATCCTTGAACATTTATCCTCTGTACATAGCAAATTTCACTCAATCTGGAAAAAATCTATATTGTTATTATGCTACCAGGTAAAAGATAAGCTTATACTGACTCTGCTTTCTCACATTGTGCAATTTATTTTTAAAAGTTGTAACTGTTAGTTCTTGTTGTTCTCCACTGGATGTATAGTCTATGTACTTTGTGTTTCAACACTGCATGTCAGCATTTGCATTATTTGTTTATATACTTTCTTATAAATAATTCATTATTCTGTAAACTGGAGCTTTTCTCCTTGGATCTTCACTGAAAATGGGCCATATGGCTCAGCTGGACTAACCCGGTTAACAAATGTCAAATAAATAAATAAATATTAGTATCTTCCTGCTACTTTTGATAGACTGGAAGAGTCATTTTATATCTGTATAATTCATTTTCACCACTGTTTATATGATTCAGGTTGCTCAGAAAGAATATTACATAGATGCACAATCATTTTCCCTTTATCTTTACTTCTGTTCCCTTGTCCTTGAATCTTTCATCCTTTGAAAGATGTTGCCTTCAAGTATCCAAATACTTAGATGCTGTCTGTACCACCTAACAGATAAATGACAGAGGGCATCTCAGGTACAGTAATGACAGGCGCAGGATTCAGAAAAAGCTGGAGCATCATTTCAGTGGTGCAATGATCACTGTTGATATAAGACTTCATGTTCAGGGGGGTAGGAGGCCATGTAGGACCCAAAACAGGGCAATGTTGGGCAACTTATGAATAAATAAAAATGATTACAGACTCTAAGGAAGATAAATGAATTTGTAAGATGCACAAGGTACAGGAGATCATTACTATTACTGTTCCTGTATGGGCAAACAGTAAGCTCTAGCAAACTAAGGATTATGCAGCCTGTTTGTACAGAATACTACTTGACATAGTTTTTATATGTTTTTTAAGAAGGAACTGTCTCACAGACATTTTTTTTTCAGTCTAATACAAAGGTAGCTTTTAATATTTTTTAATAATGTCAGAAATTTTTATTTATCATTTTACAAAGTGCAGTGGAGATTATGCATTGTTAGCCACAGTGGTGCAGCGGCTAGTGTTGTCACCGCATAACAAGAGGTTCTCTGGTTCAGTTCTTGGCTGGAGCACCTTCTGTGTGGAGTCTGCATGTCCTCCCTGTGGTTGAATGAGTTTTAAATACATGCAGGATGTCCGTGTGTATGTGCCTTCTGTGAAGGTTGGGTGCCGAGCTGGCAACTCGACACTGTAAAACCTCCACTGCATGACCCGCTGTGGCAACCTCTAATGGGAGAAGCTGAAAGTGCAGATTATACATTGTGTTAAGATATTTTAGCTTTAAACCTGGAACAAGTACCAGCACGATGAAACAATAAAGCCACAGTACGACCGAGGACCGAGGACATGAAGTTTATTGAACACTAAATAACGCGTTTTAAATACTGCACATTAACGTAACAAGATTGCGTTTTCATTTAAGAATACTTCTTCAGATGTGGGCTGTTGAAAAAGTACATCAATTTAAACTTTCATAGACATGACATCATTAAAATTCCAACCAATGAGTGTTTGCTTAGTACATACATATTCATGCTATTAAAAGTAGAATTAAATTAAAAACATCATGAAGTAAGTGCAGGGAACTGAAAAACATTGAATAATTCATTAAAATATAAAATAAAACTGAGTAAATTAATGTATGTTAAAAAACACTACATAAAATAGAAATTCTATAATATTATTGTATAAAATTTAACCTTAATCTAAAAAGTCCTATTAATATTAGCAAATTAATTAAAAACTTGTAAAAACACATAAAATAACCTTGTTAAAACTCTTCTTTGGAAAGAAGCAATATTCTAATTTTTTGTTCCAAAGTGTGATTTATAGTTTAGCTGATCTTAACTTGAGTAAAGGAGCTATGGAAATGTGTTCATTCAAACCTGGCCAACTGTTAGCTTGTAATGTCAGTTGCCACCAAAGCTCCCTATACTCAATTTTCTCTTCCCACATGCCACCCCGTGCATCCAAGTTTACCTTTTCCACTACAAAGTATAGGTAATGAGCATGTGTACATGACTGTTTGTGCTTATACAATGCATTGTTCTCTTTCCCATTCTGAATGTCATACATGTGCTATCCTTCTTTTGAGCTTTCTCTCGGTCTTCCAATGTAGAAAGCCTGACATGCTTGACACAGGGCTAAATATACCATTGGTATCACAATTTGAATAACATTTACTTGATAAAGTTATGTTTCTAGATGTTACCATTACTTTATCTTTGTTTATTATCCACTCACATTGGGAACAATGACCACATTTGTATGTCCCAGGTTTTCTATTTATTCCCCATATTTGTGTACTATGATTCATTTCTATAATGTTTTTCAGAGAACTGGCATTTCTATAGACTAACTTTAATCTACCATTTGGGATTTCCAAGTCCGTAAAAGCCAAGAACTTGTTCCACTCATTTTCTAAGATGCTTCTGATCAAATTAGAGCTGGCATTGTACTCTATAACTAATGCCCTCTCAAAATGTTCTTCTTTATGTATTGTATTAGTAAAATCACTCAAAGTCATTTTACCTAGAATAGGCTGGAATCTTCCTTTGCTACCTATAGTAACATAACTTCTTCCTCAACATGTTTGAGCAAAATCTCAGGGTAATCCCTCGCCTTGAACATTTGTCTTAGTAACTCAATTTCTTTTCCAAAGTCCTCATTATCAGAGGTCATTCTGCTCGATCTAATGTATTGCCCCTTCACAATGCTGTTTTTACAATATGCAGGATGACCACTGTTAAAATGCAAAAACGAGTAACAATAGGTGCTTTTTCTGAGTACTTTGGATTTGTAAATGTTATATTTTCTATATATTTCTATATCTAGGTATTCTAAATGGTCGTGACTGACTCTATAAGTGAATTTCAAAAAAGTAGTACTATTGTTTAAAAAATTGATAAATTCTACAATTTCGTCTTCAGTAGATGTCCACAAGACACACATATCATTCAGAAAACGTTTGTATGAAATCCAGCAGTCTCTATATATTGAATTTTAAAATTTTTCTCTTCCCACCTTGCTAAAACCAAGTTAGCATAGGTTGGAGCACAAATTGCACCCATAGCTACACCCTTTATTTGGTGAAAGTATTCAACCTTGAAAAAAATGTAGTTATATTTTAAAACCAAGTCTGTTAACTGCAAAACCAAGTTACATTCATCATTATTTAAAGTGTTGCCCTCATAAATAATCTATTCCAAAAGCTCAAGGCCTAAGTCGTGGGGTATACTGGAAAACAAATCAATAACGTCTATTGTTAAAAAGACTATTCTTTTTGTAAATTTTTCCTGTTTAAAACCTCTCAGGAAATTCCAGGAATCTCTTAAAATGCTGTTAGATTGAGCAGAATGACATCTGATGATGAGGACTTTGCAAAAGAAATTGAGTTGCTAAGACAAATGTTCAAGGTGAGGGATTACCCTGAGATTTTGCTCAAACATGTTGAGGAAGAAGTTACTATAGGTAGGAAAGGAAGATTCCAACCTATTCTAGGTAAGATGACTTGATTGATTTTACTAATACAATACACAAAGAAGAAGATTTTGAGAGGGCATTACTTATAGAGTACAATGCCAGCTCTAATTTGGTCAGAAGCATCTTAGAAAATGAGTGGAACAGGTTCTTGGCTTTTATAGACTTGAAAATCCCAAATGATAGATTAAAGGTAGTCTATAGAAATACCAGTTCTCTGAATAACATTATAGAAATGAATCATAGTACACAAATATGGGGAATAAATAGAAAACATGGGACATACAAATGTGGTCATTGTCCCCAATGTGAGTGGATAATAAACAAAGACAAAGTAATGGTAACATCTAGAGACATAACTTTATCAAGTAAATGTTATTCAAATTGTGACACTAATAGTCTCATATATTTAGCCCTGTGTCAAGCATGTCAGTCTTTTTACACTGGAAAGACCGAGAGAAAGCTCAAAAGAAGGATAGCACATGTATGACATTCAGAATGGGAAAGAGAACAATGCGTTGTATAAGCACAAACAGTCATGTACACATGCTCATTACTTATTCTTTGTACTGGAAAAGGTAAACTTGGATGCACGGGGTGGCATGTGGGAAGAGAAAATTGAGTATAGGGAGCTTTGGTGGCAACTGACATTACAAGCTAACAGTTGGCCAGGTTTGAATGAACACATTTCCATAGCTCCTTTACTCAAGTTAAGATCCGGTGAACTATAAATCTCACTTTGGAACAAAAATTTAGAATATTGCTTCTTTCCAAAGAAGAGTTTTAACAAGTGTATTTTATAAGTGTTTTTACCAGTTTTTAATTCATTTGCAAATATTAATAGGGATTTTTAGATTAAGGTTAAATTGTATACAATAATATTTTAACATTTCTATTTTATGTAGTATTTTTTAACATACATTCATTCACTCAGTTTTATTTTACATTTTAATGAATTATTCAATGTTTTTCAGTTCCCTGTACTTACTTCATGATGTTTTTATTTTAATTCTGCTTTTAATAGCATGAATATGTATGTACTAAGCAAACACTCACTGGTTGGAATTTTAATGATGTCATGTCTATGAAAGTTTAAATTGATGCACTTTTTCACCAGCCCACATCTGAAGAAGTACTCCTAAATGAAAACGCAATCTTGTTACGTTAATGTGCAGTATTTAAAACGTGTTATTTAGTGTTCAATAAACTTTGCGTCCTCGGTTGTACTGTGGCTTTATTGTTTCATCGTGCTGGTACCTGTTTCAGGTTTAAAGGTTTATTCTGGTACCTTACTCCTCGTTTTTTGGATTACAAGTTTGTCTCAATGAGCGCAGACACAGAGGGGAGGAATGCAAAGGAAGAAATCAGACAAGCAAGAAAACTTATTGGACAGTTGACCCAGCTGATAGACCTCCTCACACCACTAAGCAACTCAATGGTTCACTTGGCATTCTGTATTCAACAGGGAGGAACCAGGAAGTCACAGCGGCAAACACACGTGGGGATGGTACTGCTGGCTTGGAAATTGTTACTTCAAACCTGAGTTTTTATTTTAATCAGACACCTGGTATCTTAAAAGGCATGAGCCTTTTTCCTGGCACTGGAGGAAGTAAAAATGGAAAAAATGTTAACCATATGGATCTGAGTGATATTCCAACAGCACAGGGGAATGAGGCAGGCTTTAACAAACGGATTATAAATAAACCAGAACTGAAGATCTGGCTCCAGGTTAACCATGCAAAAAATTTTAAAGAAAGGGCGAACAAAATGGGCCCTATAATGGAGTCTTATAAAAACAAGTTGTCACATTTTATTAGATTGTTGTTCAAGTTTAAAAAACTTGAATTGAAAATGACTATCTAAATGAATGTATTTTAGAGGGCATTGTCCCTAAGGGGCTTAGAATTTACAAGTTCCTGAATAATGTGATTTATGGGAGCACTTTTCACAAAGTATTAATTGCTTTGTTCAACAGATGTGGGCTAGATATATTAAAACTTATGATTGAAGAAAATAATAGAGTTAAAGCTGATTTATTATTGGAAATTGATGCTTTAAATGAAGGAATTAAAGATGACCTCATTCACATGATACCATCAGGAAGGCAAAAATATGATAATATTAGGAGTGAAATTGATGAACAATGTGAGGAATTAATTAGGAGAAAAATTAAGAAATTAGAAAGAGACATAAATGACTATAAAAATGACAACAATTATCTAAAACCAAAGTCCAGTTTTAGACAGGGTGAAAATGAGTTTAATCAGGTAGGTGACAATAATATCAACTTTGACAATGTGAGTGTAGTTGAACAAAGTTATGAGTTGGATGATTTTAATGAATTTCCCCCTGTACGTAGATCAGAGAGAATCCGCAATAAAGAGGAACAAAGACATCAACAGTTTCAGAATTTTCGGGGAGGTAAAGGAAGAGGGAGGGGGAGGTATTAACATTACATTGTACCCCCCCCGACTTGGCAAATTTTAATATTAAACAGGATGAATTTAATAATTTTATGTATATTTGTGATAATTTTAGTATTTATAATTTTAGTGATGTCACCCTAATGAAAGAGCATTTTAGTTTACTGTCAAAAAGTACAAAACTTATCCCTACAAAGAGGAGTAATTTAACTAAAACTTTATTAGATATTAAACTTTTTACTAGGAAATTTAATTTTCAAATTCTTTTTAAACAAGAAAGATCACTGGAACGGGGAATTTTAATAAAGAAAAGTACTTTTAACCCACCGCTGCACCCTCAGATCAAGAATTTTGAAAGTGTGGCAGAGAGTCAGATTAGACAGAATTTCAACAAAATGAGAATCTTGACTGAACTTAAAATGAATAAAAATTTAAGAGCGATGAAGCCAGACAAGGGAGGGGGTATCATTTTAATGGACAACGTGATCTATGAGATAAAAATTAACAAGATCCTGAGGGACACTGTTAAGTATTCAAGTGTATCTAAAAATGAGATTAATATTTCTTATAGAAGACTAGACATGGTCCTGGAAGTTCTCTTTTTAGGTGGCTTGATAGAGCACAAAACTCTTAGTTTTTTGAAAGTGGAAAAACCCAGAATCCCTAGTATATTCAGTATTCCGAAGATACATAAAAATTCAACTGATCCACCATTAAGACCTATAGTATCAGTGGAGTGGTCTAAAACCTTACCCCTAGCTAAGCTTGTAGATACTAAACTCAAACCATTATGATTAAAAAGAGAAACAACATTTTACGAGATTCCTGGGATTTCCTAAGATGTTTTAAACAGGAAGAACTTACGAAAAGTATAGTCTTTTTAACAATAGACGTTATTGATTTGTTTTCCAGTATACTCCACGACTTAGGCCTTGAGCTTTTGGAAGAGATTATTTATGAGGACAAGACTTTATATAATGATGACTGTAACTTGGTTTTGTAGTTAACAAACTTGGTTTTAAAATATAACTGCATCTTTTTCAAGGGTGAATACTTTCACCAAATAAAGGGTGTAGCTATGGGTGCAATTTGTGCTCCCAGCTATGCTAACTTGGTTTTAGCAAGGTGGGAAGAGAATTTGTTTTTAAATTCAATATATAGAGACTGCTGGATTTCATACAAATGTTTTCTGGAAGATAGTTGTGTCTTGTGGACATCTACTGAAGATGAAATTGTAGAATTTATCAATTTTTTAAACAATAGTACTACTTTTTTGAAATTCACTTACAGAGTCAGTCACAACAATTTAGAATACCTAGATATACAAATATATATAGAAAAGATAATATTTACAAATCCAAACCATTCAGAAAAAGCATCTATTGTAACTCATTTTTGCATTTTAACAGTGGTCATCCTGCATATTATAAGAAGAGCATTGTGAAGGGGCAATACATTAGATCGAGCAGAATGTCCTCTGGTGATGAGGACTTTGCAAAAAGAAATTGAGTTACTAAGACAACTGTTCAAGGTGAGGGATTACCCTGAGATTTTGCTCAAACATGTTGAGGAAGAAGTTACTATAGGTAGGAAAGGAAGATTCCAACCTATTCTAGGTAAGATGACTTGATTGATTTTACTAATACAATACACAAAGAAGAAGATTTTGAGAGGGCATTACTTATAGAGTACAATGCCAGCTCTAATTTGGTCAGAAGCATCTTAGAAAATGAGTGGAACAGGTTCTTGGCTTTTATAGACTTGAAAATCCCAAATGATAGATTAAAGGTAGTCTATAGAAATACCAGTTCTCTGAAAAACATTATAGAAATGAATCATAGTACACAAATATGGGGAATAAATAGAAAACATGGGACATACAAATGTGGTCATTGTTCCCAATGTGAGTGGATAATAAACAAAGACAAAGTAATGGTAACATCTAGAGACATAACTTTATCAAGTAAATGTTATTCAAATTGTGATACTAATGGTATATTTAGCCCTGTGTCAAGCATGTCAGGCTTTCTACATTGGAAAGACCGAGAGAAAGCTCAAAAGAAGGATAGCACATGTATGACATTCAGAATGGGAAAGAGAACAATGCGTTGTATAAGCACAAACAGTCATGTACACATGCTCATTACTTATTCTTTGTAGTGGAAAAGGTAAACTTGGATGCACTGGGTGGCATGTGGGAAGAGAAAATTGAGTATAGGGAGCTTTGGTGGCAACTGACTTTACAAGCTAACAGTTGGCCAGGTTTGAATGAACACATTTCCATAGCTCCTTTACTCAAGTTAAGATCAGCTAAACTATAAATCACACTTTGGAACAAAAAAAATTGAATATTGCTTCTTTCCAAAGAAGAGTTTTAACAAGTGTATTTTATGTGTTTTTTACCAGTTTTTAATTCATTTGCAAATATTAATAGGAATTTTTAGATTAAGGTTAAATTTTATACAATAATATTATAGAATTCCTATTTTATGTAGTGTTTTTTAACATACATTCATTCACTCAGTTTTATTTTACATTTTAATGAATTATTCAATATTTTTCAGTTTCCTGCACTTACGTCATGATGTTTTTAATTTAATTCTGCTTTTAACAGCATGGATATGTATGTACTAAGCAAGCACTCATTGGTTGGAATTTTAATGATGTCGTCTATGAAAGTTTAAAGTGATGTACTTTTTCACCAGCCCACATCTGAAGAAGTATTCCTAAATGAAAACACAATCTTTTTATGTTAATGTGCAGTATTTGAAACGTGTTATTTAGTGTTCAATAAACTTTGCATCCTCGGTCCTTGGTCATACTGTGGCTTTATCTTTTCATCGTGCTGGTACCTGTTTCAGGTTTCAAGGTTTATTTTGGTACTTTACTCCACGTTTTTTTGGATTACATATTTTAGCTTTATGTTTGTTTTTTGTTTTTTTGTAATATGTTCTTTCTTCTGTTGCCCATGACTGACATCCATCTAGTTGCTGCAATCAGTTTAGTTTTCATTACTGTAGGTTTCTAGATTCTGGTGCATTTTGTTTTTAGTGACATTTTCAAACAGTTGTGAATACTGTTTAATGCTTTGCTCTTTTCTTCTGTTCTATTTTTAACAAATCATTTCTATAGGTTTCATTTGGGATAGCAATGTTGTTCTACAAGGTTTCCATGTGTCTGTATTTTACTTGTCCATTATGTGATGTTTCTTTTTGTGTCTTCGTAAAAATAGGACAGAGTTTCCTTAAGTGATGACATGGATTAGATGGGTGATAAATGCTTTATGAGAAAAATAGGATATTAATAAAGAGTCACAAGTTCTCAGAATTCACAAGTAAACTGCAGCTTTTTTACTACAGTTTAGCTCAACGTAAATAAATGAAATATGGTGGCTGAAACATTTCACAGGTCTGCTTTTACTGCTGCTGCTCACAAATTACTGAAAATTAACAGATAACAAAACTACATAAATAGGACAGAAAGTTAAGAAATGAATGCATTTTTGAACAAAACAGTGTATTGCACTTTTGAAACCATACTCAGTTCTGACCATATTAAACTGTAGTTTTTTTCTTAATATTATATGCCAATTTCTTGTCTTGAGAGGCAGGCAAACCTTCTTAAGCACCTTTCAGTATGACAACAGTTTCTTATATACTCTCATACTCCATTCTGAAAGTTATTGTATCTTGTGGAAATGGGCAATAAATGGTTTCAGACATATAGATCCTTGCCCTTACTTCATGGCTGTGTGACTGTGGAAGAAGGAAGAAGAGGCTGAAGACCCTAAACAGAGATGAACTAATGCTTGCCTATGAGTATGTATGTTACTAATATTAAATAATGTGAATTACACTATTTGACTTTCCATAGGCTAATGCCTTGGTAATCATAGTTTATCTCTTATGTTTCATCAAAGAGTGACTCCAGGAAAATAAAAAAGTAACCACTGTTTCATCAATTATTTGAACAATTAAAAATACACAATACAATGGAAGTCGATCCTAAAATCCTTGTTGTTCAGAATACGTAACAGATTGGCTTCACAATGTGCTGACCTGGCAGCAGTCCAGTGTGTTGATCATACTGCCTCACTTTATAGAAGTTGCATACCACTGTACAAGACAAACTCCAAGATGGGTTCACCTAAAGTGAATTCTGGCTAATATCTGCTCTCTCCTGACAAAACACAAAACACCAACAAAAGTAAATCAATCTTTTCTGTAGTGATCATGCATCACCTACTCTAGTTCATAAAGGAACGTCAGTGGTGGTGCTGCGGTAGCGTTGTCACCTCACAGTAAGACGTCCTGTTCGATTCTCAGCTTAAGCATCTTCTGTGTGGAGACATGCGTGAATGGGCATACCTTCGTTGAAGGTTGTGCATCAGGGCTGGCAACTCGGCATGTAAAAATCTACTGTCAATCATTAGCGGACCGGAGTTCCGCTGTGGCGACCCCTAACCGGGAAAAGCAGAAAGACACAACAACGTGTAAATGACAGCATACAGCTTAAGTCTTAACTCTGTAGCATTTTATTTTTGCTAGAGCTTCATAGAGTGGTTGTGAAAGGAAAGTATAAATGTTGAATATGTCCCCATTTTCAAATACTGCATAGCAAGAATATTGCAACTCAGCTCAAGTAAAATCAGTTTCAAATGCCTGCTAGAACCTATGACTGCAATTTTGAAAGTCATCCAATTCACTTTATTTTAATAAAAAGAGAAAAGCAGCACACAAGCAGACCCAGGTGTTCACAGTACAAAAAAATACAAAATCGACCAAGAAAAGCACTGGAGAAGCTGAGAAAGTTCTTTTTTTAGCATAGTTAAAATTTACTGTTCGCTATTCCTCCCAAAGACTTCATCAGAAATGATAAAATACACTTCCAAATCATTTTTAAACCATTCAAAAAACATTTGACCAGTCAAATCATCTCACAAAACAGTAATAATGCCCTTTTTAAGCATTCTTTGACATGTTCTAACTGGAAGAAATTTACTTTTTCTATAGTGGAAGTTGTTAAACATGACCTTAGGGGAGGAGATTTCAGAAATTATGTTGAACAAAGAGAAGCAGAATGGCAGATTAAACTTGCTTCTTATTTATCCCCTGGTTTGAATGATATGGTGAACATAAAATGTTTCTTAAAAAATAGGGAAAATTACTAAAGTAATTACACAAGGGTGAATGCCCTTGTGTTTTAAACTGAGTTAACTGTGTGGACACTTTGAGATGTACATTTTTTGTAGTATGTCTTTAAATGTTTTTATGTATTTAATTGATTTACTAATGAGATGAACTGACTGGTCAAATGTTTTTTGAATGGTTTAAAAGTGATTTGTAAGTGTATTTTATCATGTCTGATGAAGTCTTTGGGACGAATAGCGAACATTAAATTTTAACTACGCTAAAAAAGAACTTTCTCATCTTCTCCAGTGATTTTCTTTGTGGATTTTGTGGTTTATTTTAATAAAAAGAAAATCCTGTAAGTTGTTTACTTGTGTCCATCTGTTTTTTTTTTCTTTGAATTGTCTAAAAATACAAAGTGAACTTTAATATACTTAAAAGAGTCATGAAGTACAGCAAATCAAGTAATGAATACTTCTTGGCAACAAATGTCCATTCAAATTCTAAAGAATTTTACATATGTCATTCAAAAACTAAGAATGCCTGAAGTAATAAACTACCTGGTTTACTAATAATGAGGTGACTTCTGGCAGTGTTAGTCTGGTAATGATTTTTGATATTTTTCGACTGTTTAGTTTTATTACCAGACCAATGGGACTCCCTTTCCATGGAAACCTAATTACTACTTTATACAAAAAAAAAAAACACATTAGAGCAGCAGTGAATACTGTTAAGGATATCAGTAGCTCTGGTCCTGACACTATCCTTGTATTCTTGTCAAAAACATATAGAGCAATTGCTGTCAGCTTTGGCTCATCTGTTGTAAACATGGTCTAATACCATTAGCATGGAGAGATGAAGTTATGGTGCCCGTACCAATCCATACAGATAGAGACAGAAATATGTTCTCCAATTAACACTGAATTAGCATGACATCTTTCTTGATTGAGTGGTTTAAATGTGTCTTACTTAAACCACTTCCTGCTAATGAACTGTTTTCATCTGACTGTCAATTTTGTTTTCTTACATCCTAGTAATGTTACTGATTCATTCTATCCAAAACTTCCATTACAGATTTCCATTATAGTATCTTTGCAGTTCTTGACATTTGTATTATAAATGCACGTGCTGGATGAACTGCTTGTTGTTTCAGTGTGATCATAAACAGTAAAGCAAGAATGATTCACCTCATCTCAGGTAAAATTAGTTTGCTAGAGCTTCTGACGGCATCTATGAAAATAATGTCACTGACTTATCAAGAACTATATGGTGCATTTTGCTTCCCCATGACTATCATTTTCACAGTCATACAAAATGAGTTAAAACAAATTCCATCCAATTCTGTTTGTGAAACAATGCATTTATTAGTAAAACCAACATTCAATATGTTGTTTTCTAATAGTCATTCATGACTACAGATTTTAACTACTAATTCTGTATTTCTACTGCAAGCCAGCATTCTGCACTGAAAATGCAAGTTTTCAGTTAGCACTTGTATATAAAAATATGAATTTTACCAAATTGTCAGTATAAGTTCACTGCAGTTATACCTTTTATATTTTAGTCTGCATTTGCATTGCTTCTTTTTAAACTAATGTTAAATATGCAATCACGCTCCATGCTTCTTGTTCAAACAGTATTCCATCACTTAGAGATGCTCTCCCTGGACCTCAACCAAGTTGGACAAACTGGAAAACAAGGATAAACTAAACATAAAGAAGACATAAAAAAATCATTATCATCCCCATTTTTTCCCATTTTTTATACATGGTGTCAGGATCTCATATCAACTGTCACCATGTCTCATGATTTAGTGCCACTCCCCTAGCTTCATAGACAATAATGACTGGCTATCACAGGACTTCTCTCACACCATCCATCATCCTTTGGTTGGATGTCATCATTTCCACTTGTATTCTTCCTGTCTTGCCCAAATTTTCTTCACCAACTCATCTTCTGCTTTCTTGCACACATAACCAAACCACAGTAATCTGTTCTCTTTGACTTTCTCTGCAATTGCAGTCACTTTGGCTTCTGCTCTGACATCATCATTTCTTTATCTGTACCACGGTGTGCATTCTACCACCCATCATAGATGTTTAATTTCTATACCTTCTAGCTTTCTCAACTGTTCTGCCTTCATTTTGCAAGTTGCTGTACAATACATAAGTACTGGTTACACAAGTGTTTTGTACACCTCACTTTTCAACTTCTTTGGCATTCTTTTATCACATATTAACCTGACATTGTGTGCCAATTAACTGCAGCACCTGTGATTCTTGCTTTGACCTGTTTATTCTGACTTCCTTTCTCCTCAACCAACCCTCTCAGATACTTGAAGTTGTCAAACTGTTTTACTATTTTCCCTTCTATCTTAGTTTTTAGTATCTTCTGATTTCTCCCATGTATTGCCATGGCAACTTTTTTGTCTGCAGTTTCATCCCACATGCCTTCATCATTTGCTGAAGTTCCTGTTCAGTGTCTACTTGTAATTCTGCATCATCTGCATACAGCAGCTTTTCTTATCTGTTGTCATTGACCTGTTAATGTAGTCCATCACCAGTATGAACAGCAGTTGACTCAGAGCTGCACCCTGATGCACACCCACTCCCACATGGAATCCTTTTGTGAGTTTGAACGCTGGCTGTACATACTTGTTCACTGGGTCCATGTACATAGCCTGCACTAATTCTATCAATGTTTCTGTAACTTCGAACCACCACAGCACTGCCCAAATTAGCTATCTTGGAAGAGTCGTCTTTCAGAAAATCAGATTATTTTTGTATTACTTAGGAAAGAAAATATGGTCTGCCTGAAACAAATCCTACCAAAGTATGTGGCTCATTGTTTTGTCATTTATTATGAAAAATGCAAATCACTTTGTGCATCCTGTCAGAATCCATTTTAGCAGAGCAGCAGCTGCCTGCAACTTGTTTTAGAAATCTTTCTACTCATGAAATTTTAGGATTACAATCCAGACTACAGTCATTACTTTTTACAAAACTACAAGCTTGAAGCTCATTCTAGGACTAAATCAATATTTGGCACAGCTGTTCTTGAGGGGATTCATTATTCTCCACATCTAGAGGAACACTTTTACTGCTTAGAATTCCAAGCAAATGTGGAATGTGGAATGAGAAGGTCAAAGCTAGAATTAGAGTGGCTGTAAGCACCTAGTGCAATGTGTCAGATGTAGTGTGTGTCACAAAAATTCCAAAGAAGCAGAAAAGTAAGGTGTACATAACAGTGATACAACCAGTGCTTATGTATGGTATAGAAATCTGAGTATTGAATGCAGAGCAGTTGAGGAAGCTAGAAGTGACAGATGTGAAGTTTGTGAGGTAGGGTGCACCACCTATGGTACATATAAAGAAAATATTACATCAGAGCATAAGCCAAAGTAGCTCCGATTGCACTGAAGGTAAAAAAAGGAGAGATTACAGTGACTTGTGCATATGTGCAGTAAAGCACAAGACTATTTGATGAAGACGAATCAAGAGAGACCGGGACAAGTCAAGAGAAAATGATGACATTGTGTAAAAAGATGTATGGATTGCATGAGAGAAGACCTGCAACAGTCAGACTTGACTCTCAAAGAAGGAAGGGTAGTGGTACTGCATTGACAGAGATGGAGACAGTTTATGTGACACTCTGACCCCATGTAGAAAAAACTGGTATATAGGGGTCTATGATGATTATAACTGTAATGGTTTGCAGACTGATTATCTGGTACTTACCTATTAACCTAAGAATGTTGCTAAGTACAAAGAAAAGTTAACTGTGTTCAACAACTGACTGAATAGTTGGTGAATTCTAGTAGGAAGCAGTATGTGTTAACATGGGTAAAGATGATTCACAGTCCAACTTGCTTCACAACAGATGTGTTTGCCTCTCTTGTTCAAGGGCTTCTACATACTGGCTAAAACCTTTGTTGCCCCCATAGTGCCTTTATTAGCCAGAGTCCAGTTATTGTATATTCCACTCTAGCAAATTCATCAAACCCCAGTCTGACCATATGACCCCAAACAAGTAAATTACTTCACAATGCCAGAAGTCTCAACAACAAATTGCTTTATCTTGGGACACTCTGAAACATGTCCATGTTTTTTTTTTAATTTTTGAGACTTGGTTTCAATATAAAGAAGATGTTTCCCTCCATACCTAGGTTTTGTGCCTAGCATGCCTTCACTCCTGAAGGTAGCTGCATCTCTGTCCCCATAGGTTCATAGGTGTGCACTAGGCTAATGGTCCTGGGGCCTTTGCAAGCCTAACCATAGGATTACCCTGGCATCATGCCACCTGACTATAGTTCCCAGTGCCTCTGTCGAGTAGAGCCACTGGAGTTATCCCCGGGGTGAATTTTCTATTTCCCATCCATTCATCAAGATTTCTCTCGAAGAGGGTCAGCGAGGTGCTCTGCTTGATATGTATGGGAAATCTATTCCATAGCATGGGCAGTCTCTGGGTTATGGACCTGTCCCTCTGTTACATTCTGTTGATTGTGGTAATGAGGTTGAGGTCTCTGCAGCATGTGGTGCGGATTTCTTTAGATGTAGCATTTATAACAGAGCTGGGTCAGACATGGTTTTGTAAGTCAAGTAGAGATCGCCTCTAAGTAGGCAATATGAGGCAGAGAATAGTTGGAGTTTTTTGAGTCTGTCCATATAGGACAAGTGTTTAAGGCCTAGGATCCTCTTTGTAAGGTACTTTTGCAGCCTCTCCAGTTGTTGCAGTTGACTAGTGAGGTACATGCCAAATGGGGCATTGTACTCGATGACTGACCTAATGAGGGAAGAGTAGAGGAAGACAATGACCTCTTTCTTCCTGGGTGCATAACCCTTAGTAATGAGATGTGCCACATAGGAGGACATTCTGACCAAGGACATTCTGACCACAGTGGCAATGCGATGATCAAAAAAGAGGTTGCTGTCAACCTGTGTTCCCAGATCTCTTATAATGCCTTCTGTGTTCAGTGGATTACCATCGATGTGCTAATTCATAGGAACTGGGTTTTTCCCAAAGGGGAATGACGACACATTTTTTGACATTGAGCTTAAGGCCATGGTTCTGACATCAGTCATTGGTCTCAGTGAGGCCATTCTGTAGGATGTCAACATCACTTGGGGAGTTAATAATAGCTCCCAGCTTGCAATCATCTGTGAACTTTGTCAGCCAGAGTCCCTTTGTGTTGGCCTGGACTTCAGAGAAGTAGATACCAAACAGGATAGGACCCAGGACCGAACCCTGTGGGACTCCACTCATGACTAGTTGGCAGTCTGACTTGGAGTCAGCTACTTTCACACTGTGGATTTGATCTGTGAGCCAGTTTGCAACCCACCTAGTGATACAGGGGTTGATGCCTAGCTTAGTGAGTTTTTCTGATTCCTGAGTGCGGAATGGTATCAAAGGCCTTGGCCAGATCAAGGTAGGCTGTATGAACCACCTTGCCTTCATACATAGATCTGGTGACTGACTCAAAGAAGTCGACCAAGCTGAGCAGGCATGAACTATCCTTCACAAAACCAAACTGTGTGGGATCCAGAGTTTGGAGTTTCCCTATAGCCTTGTTTATTAGGTCCATGATGATGTGTTCCATAGCTTTGCATATCAGACTCATCAGGCTAATGGGGGTGATAGTTCCAAGGGTTTGTAGTCACTCCTCCTTTGTGGAGAGGGATGACTGTAGCAGTGCGCCATTTGGTAGGGACAAAGCCTGAGGTGAGTAAAACTGTAAAACTGGGTGCCTGGCAATCTACTGGTATTGTGATTGGTCCTTTGTGGGGGGGTAAAGTTGGCACTGAATATGTCGGCTCGGTATAGGAGGTACCATTGTGCAGCAGCTCAGAGCAAATTTGGGTATTGTTGTGGAGAGTCTTTATATAACTATAGAAGGCCTTGTGGTTGTCTTTACTATCTGCTGCAATTCTGTTTTCATAGCTAGCTTTAGAGGATTTGATGAGGGATCTCAACTTTTTGTTAAGGCTGATAAGGGAGTTTTTCCTGTCTTGGGACTTCAATTTATTCAGCATCAGTTTCTTCCTTCTCTTGTAGAGTTTGTTTATGGCAGGGGACCACCAGATTGGCTTCCTTTTTTTTTGGAGGAGAGAGTCTTGGTTCTATTGGGTACAGCGAGATCCATGCATTTGTGTACGTATTCGTACAGTGCATTGGTGTATTATTTGGTGATCATGCAACTATTCTCCATTTGCATGGGTGCCTTGAAGTTAGCCACCTCTGTTTTTAGAAGCCTAAAGTTAGCTTTGGAGAAGTTTTTCATGGTGGTTACCTTTTGGGGGGGAGGGATAGATGTGGAGTTCCAAGGTGATTAGTTTGTGGTCGGATCTAACCAGGGAGGAGTTGACTATTGGTGTGGAGCAACAGTCGCCCATGTTAGTAATGACCAGGTCAAGGATGTTGCTATCTCTAGTGAGGGTAAGAACGAGGTGGTCCAGGGCAGTGGAATTAATGAATTCCAGGAAACGTTGGGTAAGTGTAATGGTGCATGAGTAGTTTTCCCAGTTAATGGAGTGGTATCAAGTTGCCCAGTATGAGAGTGTTAGGCTGGACTCTAATATTCTTCAGGGTGCTTAGGAACATGGAGTGTGAGTCTTGGGACATGGATGGGGACCTATAACAGGCTACGACCTGAATCGCTGTCTTACCCAGTGTTAGCTGCACCTGACGTATTTCTGATGCATTATGTTGGGCTACCAATCTGGAGGTGTGTGCATCCTTTATGAATATGGAAACACCACCGCCTTTAGAGCTTTGGTCCAAGTTCTGGGGCCGAAAGGTGTGGAATGAGTTATAGCCTGGTAGTGCAGGGGTGCTTTCTGCTGCCTTGAACCAGGTCTCTGTTACAGCACAAATGTCGATGTTTTCCATTTTAAGGAGTGCTTCGAGTGAGTGCATTTTGAGATTTAGACTTCTAGTGTTGAGCAGCATGACCCTCAGATTGCATTTGTTTGTAGCTGTTATGGTGGTAATTTGGTCTTTGGAACACCACCTAAAAAAGCCACTATAGGGGTAGCAAGAGCCTTAGCTAGTATCCAGAAGCCCAGGAGTGACAGATGCAAGCCATCTCCGGCAAAGCATCGAGGTCTGTCAATCATGTCATCCCAGGCAGACAGATACTGGATCCCCTTAGAATGCCACCAGAAACTTAGCCAATTGTTGAAATCAATCATTTTCTGCTTGTACTGTGGTATCATTCTGGGTGATGGTAGGATGCTGCTCAGGGCTAGGGTCATACCAGCCTGGGCTACATAATCCGAGAGCTCCTCGTGGTCTTTTTTCATGTAGTCCAGGAAGGTACATCTCAGGTCATTCACACCCACATGTTCAATGACAGAGTCATATTTGTACCTGTTGTTGAGGGACCTGAGTGCGTGCATTATGTGGCAGATCCTGGCACCTGACAGGCAGTTAACTGTTACTTTCTCCTTATTCAGCCTAGTGTGTGCCTCACTATCAAGTCACCTATGACTAGTGTGTTGGGCATGCTGTTTTGCCTTAGGGGCTTTGGCTGAGTGGCACACTGTTTAGGATAGTTTTGTGTCTTGTGATTAGTGTTGTGTTATGGTGGTCAAGTGCATTTCTGCCTTAGAACATTTAGTGCTGGTAGCACTTTTGTGTGCTACAATAATTGCTACAAGAAGTCTGGTAAAGTGCTAGACTAATAATCTAGTAAAAGTGCAGGAGAGAAGAGAGGAGAGAACTAGCAGATCTAAGGGAAAAATTGAAGAGCAGACTTTGGCACCACTCAAAAACTTACAAACAGTCCTGGATACAGCAAGTCTGTATCTGGACTAGACTAGTTACAGGAAAGGTAGGAAACCAGCGAAAACGTGGGCTTTTAAACCAGAAAGTTGAAAGAGATGGAAAAACTGGCCAAACAGCCAATAAACTACAATTTCTGGGCCAGAAACCACTCCTCTTGTAGTAGATAGGCTACCTAGTGCTTACCACTCCCAACTGATAAGCTAGAAGGCTTCCCTCCAACACAGAATGGCTTGGGGGGCTCAGAAGCTTACATACAATCCTGGATACAGCAGATCTGTATCTGGACTAGACCAGTTACAGGAAAGGTGGGGAAAAGTGCAAACACTGTCTTTCAAACCAGAAAAAGATCATATCACTTCCAGACAGATTTCCAGTGAGCTACAAATAGAAATCATAGAACTCCAGATCACCATAAATAAGACAAGCTACCAATTTATAGCCTGCTACAGGTCATCCTCCGAGTCACAAGATGATCATGTTAGATTCCTGAAAGTATCCAAATAATTCCCTATTACCAGGAAATACATTATTTTGAGGGAGTAAACTACACCACAATTAATTGGAGTACCTATATCTCCAACATAGGGTATGACCAGAAATTACTGGATTTTATTTTTAACAAAAATTCCCTAATGAGGTAATTAAAAAATCCAGGAGGCATAATATTTTTGATCTGGCCCTCATGTCTCTACATATACTATTTCTCTGGTCTCTCATTTCTCAGTTAAGCCAGATGAGCCAGAAGCCAATATATCTTCATTTAAAGAATTGAAAAGGGCAAATCTCATGCAATTATAGAACAAAATCTCAAAATTCACCTCTGACAACACCAGCTTGAATGTAGACTCAGCAGTCAGTTTCAGAAAGCTGTGCTATGCTCACTTTGATAAATGCTTGGAATTAGCAGTCCCAAATAGAGAAAAATACAATGGAAATTCAAATACAAACCATCTTGGTGGTCCATTAAGGTATATAAATTTTATAACAAGAGAAAAAAATCACCTTATATTACATTGCATATCCAAAACTCCTTATAACAAGTACAGTATAAGAAACTGAAACATACCCTTAGTACTAGTAAAGCTAGCTGATCCTACAGATTTATTTTCACTGCTATCAGCACATTTCTTAAGTGCTCTGTTTTCTTTTAGTTTGCTCTCCCGTTACCGTAGTGAAAGTGGATACCACACTCTCATTTTCTTTTCTTTCCTTATGTTGCTCTCTCACTGCAAATGCATAGAAGGACAAAACCCTATCATCGGTTTTACTTTCTTCTTTGGTTTACAGAGTTCTGCCACTTGGGGGTTGCCTTCAATTGCATTCTGTCCTTTACACTGGAAAGCATTGACTCAGAATTTGCATTTGTTCACTTATCTCATCATTTGTACTCATTTTGTTCTGAGTCCTCTATCAGTTGCCCTTATTTTTCTATTTTTATCCTGTCTGTCTACCAATATTTCTTTAAGTTTCTGTGTAGACTTCTCTCTTCAAGTTATTTTTTCTGATTTTCCCATCAGTCTAGCTTCAGTTTCTATACTGATCTCTCTTACATTTTGTGCTCTCTGTTTCTTGAGAACTGAAGCATGCTTCTGGTAAAAGACAAGACCGTCTTTCACTGTCTAGCCACCACCAAATTCTGGCTCCTTTTTGGAGTTTCTATGCCAATTTCCTTCTTATGGTTTTGATTCTGAGTCTCTATGTGAGTGTCACTGCCTTGTTCTCCCTCCCCATATCCTTATACTTAATGGGTGCATCATGCTGTCACTGTACCTATTTTTTGTTAAATTAGTCTGTCTAGCATGCTATACTGTGATTATAGATTCTTCTTCCTTCCACATTTTTCAAAATGATTTAAAATGGGGAAATTCTTTCCTTATATTGTATCACGACTCAAATCAGGGGTTACAGCCACAGGATGTAACATTTTTCCTAGAACTGTATGATTTTTTTCATGTGCAAGGGGTATTCTTTTCAATCACAATAAATGTACATTACCTTCACTTTTTGGTGATTACTAACCTTATGCTTACGTATTAGGGAGCCCATGAGAAGGAAATCATTCTTCCATAATCTGGCAGAGCTTGAATCTCCCCTCCTTCTAAAAATACAGTATACTTGGTCAATGGCACATTATAATAGGGGCTATATGGGTGATCACCATGTGCCCACAGCTGTGAGGAGGGGCCTAAGACTAGGTATGAAATGCAGCAGTAAATTAATTTAAAGTAGTATTGTTGCAGTCAACATTTCTAACTCATTTTAGTTAGCTTATGTGCTGAATGCAACCTCCATTGATCTCTGTAAAGATTTTAATGTTTCAAAAAAACAAAAAAGAAAGTAAGGTCCCCACTTCTCACACTCCTTTACTTCTCTCTTTTCTTCATCATACTGAGCTTCTCTGACTACTACCATCTTCATTTCTGTCATTTACTCCTACTCTTGCTCTATTTTTTTCATTTTCTTATTACCTCACCCTTCTTATCTTGAACAGTTAACACCTCTTATCCCCATCCTACTTTAACTCTGCTAAGATTTCATGTAAGATTGTAATGCCAACCCTGTGTTATTTCACATTCTAACAAATGTAACAGAAATATGCACCAATGGCTTTTTCTTATTTTAATTGACATGTGTGTGTGTGTGTGTGTGTGTGTGTGTGTGTGTGTGTGTGTGTGTGTGTGTGTGTGTGTGTGTGTGTGTGTGTGTGTGTGTGTGTGTGTGTGTGTGTGTGTGTGTGTGTGTGTGTGTGTGTGTGTGTGTGTGTGTGTGTGTGTGTGTGTGTATGTGTGTGTGCGTGTGCGTGTGTGTGTGTGCGTGTACATGTGCGTGTGCGTGTGCGTGTGTGTGTGTGTGTAATTTTACCTTTTACTTTTTTAATTGAATTTTCACTGCAGTTGTAGATTTTTTATTATGTTATATAATACCATCATTCGTCAGTAGTATTACATAAATGTAAATGCATTTTCTTCATATTATATTGCTGTTTATGGAGCTTTTCACCCGGGGACTCCATTGGAAATGGGCTCTTCTTGGCCCAATGGACTATCCCGGTAAACAAACTGTAAAATAAAATTAATTAATTAATTATTTAAATAAATAAATACAAGTCATTCCTACCTGCTCATTGTATTTCATTCTACTCAGGTGACTAAGTATATCTCTATTTGTGCAGTCATGGATAATAATGCTGTGATAAAGCAATGCCTTTCGGCTTTTCCCAGTTAGGGGTCACCACAGAAGATCACCAGTCCACAGATTGATTGGCAGTGGTGTTTTTACAGTGTCGAGTTGCCAGCCTGGCACCCAACCTTCATAGAAGACACACACATACACACACACACTTACCTGCATGTCTTTAAAACTCACTTGATCACAGGGAGGACATGCAGATGCCGCACAGAAGGCACTCCAGGCGAGAATCAAACCAGAGAACCTCTTTCTGTGAGGCAACAACACTAACTGCTTCATCACCATGGCCATCTTAATCACAGATGCATGCTGCATATGCACGAGCAGAGTTCAGCTGCCAGCAACATTGATGTTATATTTAAATGATAGTGTTTTGCACACGACAATGCAATTCACAAACAATTAATTGTATGCCTTGCCATTTTCATTGATGCATGCCATCATAAGACTAATACCTGGTCATTAGAACTCTGGATAACTCATGTGGGTAGTGGAATTCTTGCAGGAAGGCACGTGCAGTGAAGCCTGTTATAACTACTGTTTAATATTGCCTTAGTACCTAGGTATACCGAGGTGAATATAAAACTAAGAGCATGCTGAGCAAAATAATGAGTTATAATATTTAGTGCTGCTAGACCAGTTTTCGTCTGTGGACACAGAAGCCCAGAGCTCCCAACTCTCCTTGATTTTGCAATACATCATTGATTTTTCCTTGTAATTTTTTTTTTTATTTTCTGGTAAATCACTGAGGATTACAATTAGTGAATAATGACAGACATTAAGGTTTCATATTTCTTATTATTCAGAAAATGCATATTGATATAATACATTTTGTTCTATAAAGTAAGTGAATTAGAATGATATTTAAAGAATTGCCTGTAATTTTTGGGCTTTTATCCCTCATTATTTTTGGATTTGTCTTTGATTCTTGAGCAAAGAAGCCATAGATGAAAACTTGCTCATGTACAAGTTTGAATGTGTAGTGTAGTGTCTCAACTCTATGGAGATTCTAGTTCAATAAACACTGCAATTAAACCTGCTTTAAAACAATATAAAACAATGTGCAGGTTTCTCTCTTAGTAGTCATAGAAAATATCACTGTATATCCCTGCAACAGCAAACTGACTGCCCATGAAAATATATTTTTGTAACAAGATGTTTAAAATTTGGGTGTTTGTTCAAAAGAAACACCAACTATCTGAACCAGATTTATATGTACCCCTAAAATATTCTTCACTACTACCGTTACCTCATACACACACACACACGCGTGTAAATAAATATATATTATTATGAATATGGATCCCTGATGGTTGGTTAAAGAACTGCATTGTTGAATGCATTTTATTTTAATTAAAATGATCAAATAAAGTACATGTTGAATATTGTGAGTGGGAGTGCAGTATTTGTGTGAGACGAATACTAAAGAGAAGGGAGTTATCGCTTTTTCCCAGTATTGTACAATCTCAGAGCTGGCATATTTACACTAGTGGAGGTAAGTGAGATCAGTGCCAGATTATAATAGGGGTTACTTAGATGGCTGCCTGGAACCACATCTCTAGAAATGACCCATAGCCAGCCACTCAATATCTACGATAAAGTAATAAAAAAAAAAATCACTAATAAAAATCTATTTTTATTTAGTCTTAATTAAAAAAATAAGACTAAATGACATACTGTATATGCATTCACATCCGCATACTTGCAGTGCCTACGATATGCATATGTACAGCATACTCCAGCATCATTGATCATTAGGGGCACATTATTTATTTGTTTGCTTGTTTCTTTATATATCTTAAGAATAGAATGTTTAAAATAAATACATAAACAGACATCCCATGGTGATCCTACCTGAAACAGTTGCAGCTTTCTGCTCTTTGCCATCCTATAAATCATAAGGATAGCAAGTAGCTGAAAAAACGGAATATTAAATGGTAAGAAACCTTTGGCTATAGTGAATGATGTTTATGGACCTTTTAAAAGCCCAGTAGCAAGCAGCATGAGGTTTTGTTTCTGAATGAAAGGATACTGTTTGATTTCTAAACCCACGTGCCTGCCTTGGAGTGAGGTCAACACTCTGCCATCCAGTTCGGTTTACTCATTTTTATTTTTTCTGTTGCACTCATAATTTGCTTAACTACTCTATATTAAACGCATTACTGCTTCTCTTTAGCAAGGCTAGGATGCAATCTGCCGCGCACACTAGTGTGTGTGTATGTTTGGGGTGTTAACATCTTATAAAGTACTTTGAACACCTGTTTCCAAGGTGGAAAACATTAGTTATCAAATTGCTATAGTTGTTGAACTAATACCTGTCAACTTAAGCCAAAAGTAATCGGGGAGGAAAAAGCCCCAGAATCAGTGATAATTTTTAAATACTATTCAAATTCACTTTTAAAAAGTTAATAGAACAACAGGTTTTGTATCAACATGCACTTTTTTGAACAATAATTATGAAATTTTAACATATAGCATTATGCTAACTGACTGACTATAATCCTCAGTAATTTGCCAGAAAATCAAACATTTTAGGAAGGTTGGGACAAAAATATGAAACAAAAATCAGGGATATTCTGCAAAACCAGGGAAGTTGACAGGTATGACTTTATACCAGCATCAGAAGTGGTCTGATAAAGTCTGCTTTACAAATTACAGTGTGTGTGAAACTGCCAGTATTGGGGCCTGTTGTGAGATGAAGTTGTCAGGGGATTTGTGTGCTTTTCAGTTGCTGCTGTGGCAACTTTACCATTACCTTCCTTGGCTGATTTTTAATTGCTGGATGCAGCTGATTCGTGGCTGTCTTGTTCTTATGGGCCCAGGTGTTGTACTTGTTGTGGCTATAGGGTCGTCAGAACATTTCTGGAAAAAGGCAGCTATGCAGTTGGAAAAGGGAGAGTGGATCAAAGAGCGGTACTGTTATATAAACTGTAATGCTGAAAATTTCAGAAACCTATTTTCTCTAAATGCTCACAATGATTTTTGTTTTTGAAACTGTGCAATCTAGGCACTTAGTGTTAGCTGTACTTTTGTTCAGGAGACTTGACGTTTTGCACAATGGTAAGAAATACCTATCTGGGTATATATTTATCAGTATAGTTACAGAAACATGAAAATTATACCTATCTACTACCTGCATAATTAATGGTATAAATAGCTTAAACACTTCTCTGGCTGACAATTTGCACCACCACATCTAAATTCTAAAATTTCACCTAATGTTATTCTACAGTTATGTCAGTTGGTTTTGAAAACATGAATGCATGTATGTCAACATTGAATATTTCTAGCACAGTACTTCTTACGTGGACTGTGACTATGTATTTTTCTGTTTCCTGCCATGACATTGTATAGTATCCCTTTTAATAACATGCAGCTCAGTCAGTTTATGAAAATATAAATGTAACTATGAAAACAAGAACAAGTAACTAATTGTAGTTAATCTCTCTCTCCACTGCATTGCATGCTAGATTATCAGTCATTTTATTTCTTAGACCTTGCTGTTTTTAAAAGTGACATGATGGAATAAGAGCTATGGGTGTTCAATGAAAATGTTTAAAATAAGTTGTTTTGTGTGTGAAAGAGTTAACATTTCACCAGTTTTAATATTCCAGTGGCTGGCTTTGTTTAACCGCTGTAATTTCCTTTTTACTATTTTTAGAAATGTGGAGTTATGATTTGGTAATCTAATGGAGCTGCTTCTATTCTGTTTATATTTGTTACTGAGGCTGGCATGCTATATTTTTGTGAAAAGTATCTCTCTCAGTTATATTACTGTGCTGTTCTTGCTAGGTTTGTCAATCAGATGCACATTCCTCCATGTAATGGTATGTTTGTATCCTTTTTTATGCTCGTGAAAGACTCTGCCTTTTTCACTCTGCCTTTTTTTTTTTGTTCTGCCTTACTATACAAATGCAGATAGAGGACACTGAAAACATGATTTAGTTGAAAGTTAGCATGACTGACTCTAAACTATAGGAATAACATGTATAGTTTAGTTTTAAAATGCATTTGGAAACATTACAGTGTTTTTTGTTTGGTTCCCATTGCATGTCTGAGGATCTATGATCTTCAGAACATCAGGAATTTAAGTGCATTTCCAAATAGTTATATGCTAACATGGAAATTACAAGTGCATACGTGATGGAGTGGAGGGTGACCCCCCCCCCCATTGGAAGTGCATGGGGCACTGAGTACTGCAAAAAATATTTTTTGTCCAACAATAAGTTTTATACTTCACTCCTTACCTGAGACTTCAGTGGTCAGCTAAGTTCAGAGAAGAGAGTAGTACTTTACTGTGACCGGCCAGCAACTGTGTGTTTGTGGGAAATAGAGCCACAACTCAGTCACTTTTATTTTATTTTGCATTTAACTATAGTTGGACATCTGACATGTATACACAGACAAGAGAGTAGCTATAACTGCTGTCCTGGATATGGGGGGGTTCTTGGGCTTAATTTAAAATGACTGACTGTTGCTGTTTGTTCAAATACACTGGGCTGAATTTGCAGGACTAATTTGATTTTGAATGAAGCAAGTTGGAAAGTAACACTTTACTGTGGAGTTATTGTTTGCATGAGACAAAGTTACAGTACATTGTGTGGCTATTATTTTTTTTTTATCATAATCAGATGTCTGAGGTATAGACAGTCCAGAAAGTGGCTATAACGTCTGGGTGGGGAGGTGGGCTACCTCATGTTGTTTGCTCAGTTTAAACAATCAGGCTTTACAAAACTATTGTGCATTTGTGTGAAATATGTTGGAATGTTTACAGACACACACACACACACACACACACACACACACACACACACACACACACACACTCACTCGCGCTCTCTCTCTCTCTCTCTCTCTGGCTACTGTTTATGTGAATGTTTGAAATTCTCCTTCATTTCACAGAATGTCATTGACTTTTCACCTCATATTTCTGGTCTGTACCTATAAAATTTGTGGTTTTATGTTACATAATTCAGGACTGCAGTCAACAAGTATTGATTTACATTTGAGTTTCAGTCTACAAATCTTTCAGAAAATGCTTGTTAATGCAAAAACATATTCCAGCAACTTTCTAGGTATTTAAGAATGTGGTTTAATATTTTTTTCATGAATTTTCAGCTTTGTCAATGATACATGCACTAAGGCATTAAGAAATTATTTTATCACAACCTGATGAGGTATACATAGTAAAGTGGCTATAACTGTTGGATGAAGGTAGGGTTTGTCTGTGGATGTAAGTAACTTACCCTCTTGTTTGCTCAGATTAAACAAGCTGACTTTGCAGGTCTAATGCTCACTTCTGTGCAATAAGTTGGAATATGTGCAGCTACTGTGTGTGTGAATTACAGAAGAAATTACAGAGCTCTCAGCTGTCCCTGACTTTGCCTTATATTTTTGCTGTGTTCTTCATAAAATATGTATTTTTTCTGACAAATTATTGAGGATTGCAGATACTAAATAATGACAGGTACTTAAGTTTTGGGCTTCATATTCTTCAAAAATGCATGTAAAACTCTTATTATAGCAACTTTCTAAGTATATAAGAGTAATATTTAAAATCTGTTCTCAATTTTCGGCCTTTCCCCTCATTATTTTGGCTCTACCCTGTTTCGTGCATCATAACTGTATAACATGTACCCTGAACAGTGGATACTGGGTAGGGGCTGCCTGTGAATAGTTTCATTATTATTATTTCATGAGTTTATGCAGTCTGGCTTTGCAAGACTAGTATGGTTTTGCATACAGATTGTTGGAGCACTTGGGTTATGGTGTGTTTGTATGAAACAAACTTGATAATATTATATCCATAATTATTATTTATTTATGTTTATCACAATTGGATACTTGGCATATATATTTAACAATGGGGCTATAGGTGCTGGAAATGGTGGGGGGGAGACTGGCATGGTCAGATAAGCAACCATCTATCCGTCTTTGCGGAACTAGTATGCATTTGTGTAAAGCAAGATGGAATACATTACTGTGGCCATTTTTATATCTTTTTTAACACCTTTATTGAATTATCACTTAAGACATAGGCAAACATATATTCATATATGTAAAACATTATACATCACATACTTTTGTATAACTATCATAAATCCATTATTACATAAATTGCTCAATTTCTGACTTCCCTTAAATCTCACTCCTCCTCCAAAACATTATTCCACATGTATCATTCCTGCAATTTCCATGTTTTCTATGTAATTTGCCCCTACCCTTTTCTAAAGATGCCATGTCTAGATCTTTTATCTCTGTTACAATATTCAGTATTTCAAATACAGTTAGTTTGGACTTTGATTTAATTTTGCTAGTAATTCCTTTTTTGGCAGCCTCCAGAATTAAACTTAGCAAGACCTTACTATGTGTAGACAATTCACATCCTGTATCCCAACCCAAAAAATAATTTCCTTAGTTACACCCATTTGCTCACCAAATATTTATGGCAGAGTATTCTGTAGAGGAATTTTTGAAGTCTTCCAACTCATTACACTCCCAAAACATATGTTCCCAGTTACTTCTTTCTTCCTCATCACACTAGAGACTGCCTAGGAACTTAAAATGCCTATGCAAACAATTCCAAGCAAAAATTGTGAATCTTCTAGACTTTGTTGCATACTTGGGAGCCATACATATGTCCTCCCACCCTCTCACTGTTTCTATGTGAAGTGCTTATCCAATCTCTCTTCTCAATTTTTTCTGACCTTCTCTGATTGATTCCTACATTTACTGTGCAACATTTTATATGCCCTACTCATTTTTAACAATAGCTTCTGTTTTTGCTTCAGCTAAAAATTCTACCAATGAAGGTCTTTTACTTAAGATTCCCCTATCCCTTTCCCTTTGCCTACACTCTGATATCAATCCCTGATAGGGATGGCAGTCTATAGCCTGCAGTCCAAATGTATTCTTGGCCACCTGTCATTCTACCATATTATTGGTTTATTTACCAGTAAATTCCAGGCCAATTCATGAGAGGGTACATAGTTTAGAGCTACAACCTTTGTTTTATCTTCATTAATTTTTTTATACTAAAAAGACATGAACCTGTCTCAAAATGCTCCACAACACTGAGATGTCCTTTTGTGGTTTTATAAGGTACAACATAACATCTGCAAATAAAGCCACCTTTTCTTGTTTACAATATCAATTATATCCTTGAGTTTCTGAGTCCCTTGTTTTCTTTGCCAATGGCTCTAAACATAAAGCAAATAAAAAAGAGGAAAGAGGACACCATTGCCTGTTCTTCTATTCAGATACAACATGTCAGAAAGGAACCCTTCCACTTTAATTTTTGCCTCTGATTACTCATACACCCTCCTAATTAACCTTATTATTGTATCAGGGAATGCAAATGCTTCCATTGCCCTACTCATAAAATCCCAGGTTACTCTGTTTAATGATTTCTCTTCATCAAGACCCACCAATACATTTTTTATATCTTCACTGGACATTTGAGGTCTTTATAGTCAAATGGCTGTAAATGATGGGTATAGACACTGGTAGTTTATCATGTCAGCAGTTCAAGTAGTCTTTTATGGTTGAAATGTTTAAAAATAGATAATTGTATTAATGATTGGTAACTTTTTCACTTCCTTCTAGAAAAATGCTAGTCAGCTTTAAAACAATTATACACAAATTTTGCTTTATTAAATATGTAATTTAAAACAATCAGAAATGTGAATCCAAAAGAATGTGTTTTTATTTGCTGTCAATAAAATAAAGTTTGTGTTGGGGGTGGCGGGCCAACTGAAAATCTCCCAGACCCAAGGTGCACTTAATCCTCCACTGGATTCATTGTAGTACGGCGACATTGGGCTACTAGATACAGGAACAACTTCAGTTACAACATGCATTTCAATTTTCATATTTCTGTCAGCAGCACTCTTGTCAGTGTAATAGCATAAAGCTTAGCAATTTGACCTCTCTCCCCTTTGAAACAAATGAACTCACAGCTTGCTGAGTTTTATTTGATGGAAAAAAACGGACATTTCTTATTGCAATTTCAATGAATTAGAAGCAGACAATTCAATTTAAAACAGTGTGAGTAAGTAATAAGTTTTCTCCTAAAGTTACTCCTTTATTAGATTTACTGGGAACAATCTGCAGTACCTATTTTCTTACATTACTAGTCAAGGCTCTTTTAAATCTGTCTACTGTCAAACCTTCTAACATTTTCCACTTTACTGTTGCTAGCCGGCTCAAATCAAATTTGTAAACTATGCTTTAAATCATAAATTTTTTGTGTGCTTATCACTTTATCTGCATTAAAAGCTGCGATAATCTTATCACTTGCAAGTCATGCGGTTATATCAGCACTGACCAAAAGTGCTTTCCTACATTTGTCATAGTCCACATAATCAGTCTCTTTCACACCCATGTATATTTCACTGCCTCTCCTGTCAGTTTGGATGACAGGATTTTTGCCTAGTCTTAGATATCTGCTTAGTTCCAATTTTCTGTGGTGGCTTAGCATTCAAATACCACAAAAAAGAACAGCTGACCATCCTTCCTGATTAGTTTCATTATTAGTGGTGCAGTCCTGGGGTTGGCAGGTATGTTGGCCAACACAACTATTCATTGCTGTATTTACATCAACTTTTAAACAGTCCCCAAATGTGATTCCACATTTTTTCTAATAAGTCTTCCTTCATCTTGGTCATCAATTAACCATGTCAGGAACACAACAGCCAGTGTTGCAGGAAATTAGTAACCAATATACGGTTTACACTTGGCAGCAGAAGTATTGCAAATAATTGAAAACTGGTAAGGCTCTGGGCAAATCATCATGTATTTAGCATTACTGTAAGGTTAAGGAGACTCTGAAAGTATGATGCACAGTAGATAGAAAATCTTTTTTGTTTGGAAATACAAGATTTTTTGTAGCTGGTTTTCTTGCCTCATGTAATATATGTAGCATGTTCTCAGAAAAGAGATGCCTGAAGGGAATCAGCCTATCAGTCTATCATTCAAACCATCAAACTGAGAATCTGTAGGTTTGGATGAATGAGACAATCTTTTTGCTGTGTGAATAGATCCATCGTCTGGGGTAATTTCTGGAGATTGCCCTTAACTATATGAAAAAGAAGGGAAAACCAGTGTTATCCAGGCCATAAGGCAGTCACCAGTTGCATTTGTCCTTTTTATTACACAGAAATACCTATGGCATGGGGGAAAAGGGAGGTAAAGCAGAAAGCAGTTTCCCTTTCCATGAGACAGATAAGGCATGTGTTTACCATACTTCTTTGCATGAGACAGAGAATCAGAAGATTCTAACTTATCTGTTCTGTGTGCAGGCAAAATGATTTGGGGAGCTCCCCACTGATGGACAATCTGCAAAAAGATCTCTCTGTTTACCATCCATTTGTGAGGGTCTGTCTTGGACCTGCTCAGCTAATCTTCCATTGAGTAATTCTCTAATGGTATTTATGTTGCTTGAAGAAAAAGACTGTGTGGAATATCAATATCTTAATCCAACATAACTAGCATGTAGAGACAGGAAGGATTTGCCTCTCTTCACCTCCATTACCCTATTTGTTGATACACCATATGACACTGGTACTCTGTCAGCACTTGTAAAATTCCAGGAGATCAGAGATGGTGAAAGGTCTGTAGAGCAAAAGCCAAGGCTTTTACTTCTTTGATATTTATGTGCTTACACCTGTGTTAACCATACTTCTTAGACTTTCATGCTCATTGACAAAGCTTCCCACATTCAAAGAATTGGTGGAGACATTTCAATGGGGAAAAGTGGTTGAGATTTTCTGATTGATCCACCAAAGGAACTTTTTTATCACAAAACGCAAGAGAGGAATTAGGAAGTTCAGTGAGTGGCAGTGCTGTTCCCAAACTGACTTGAGGTGAAACTGAATCTTACTCATGTGAAGTCTGGCAAAGGAAATCCTCCCTATTGTTGATGCCAAGAACCACATGACTCTCAAAATCTCTTCCTCTCTCTGTCTTACAAATGCCATTTCTAAAATCAAAATCAAAGAAGTCAGAAACTGGATTTCCCCTAGGTAGAAAGACCATCATGGCAGAACTGTCCAGTTGACATTCTGTGAAAACTAGATTCTAAGAAGGCTGTAGGGTGGATTTCTTCAGATTTAAAGTAAAATCTAGACAAAAAGCGGGTCAACATTGAAATGTAGGTACTTGCAAGTTTTTTTTTTCTTTGAGGTAGATATAGAAATATTGACGTCTGTAGAATGGGGACCACTGGGCCTAGACATTTTCTGAATACTCTTTGAGTTGCAGACAGACCTAAGGGCAATGCAGAAAACTGAAACAGAAATGACAAAGCAGATTTTAAAACTTTTCTGTGATCTTGGTATAAAAAAATGTGGCTATAGGCATCCTTTAGATCCAAGGTAAGAGAAAAATCATCAGAAGTAAGTTTTCGCAAGATAGCATTTTGAATTTTGGGATTCTTAGGAAAGTGATTAGTATGGAGTTTAAAATGGGGCTTCAGGCGCCCTCTTTTCTTGGTATGAAGAAATCCTTGGATTAAAATTCCTGACCTTGTTGGAGAGGAGGGCTAATTATATTGTCTCCCAATGGAATAACTGTTGCAAGATTGGAAAAACAGATATTTTTGGTTTTGGGGTACTTAGGGAATTCCAGGTGGAAATGGAAAAATGTCATATGTAAATTTGTATCTATTTTGGATAATGCTAAGAACCTAGATGTCCAATATTATCTTGCTCCAAAGAGAAAGACACTGGTAGAGTTTTCTTAAAAGAATGGAAAGTGAATAGCCTAGGCAGAAGGGAAGGGGATAAGGAGTGTGGTAGTTATAAAATAGAGCTTTTTTCACCAAAGGATTATTTATGTCCTTTGAAGTCTCTTAGATTTTTTCCTGCCATTTTGTCCTGCCACTCTTTCTTAGTAATTTTTTTTCCCTTTTTTGCTATGGCTTTTAGCTTTTATGGAAAATTTACCCCTTTAGGTATACAAAAAGGACATTACCCCTTTAGGTATGCACAAAGGGGGGGGAGAAAACACAAGTGTAGTACACGATATGGGGGGGCCTGTTGCGCATGTTTGCCCCATAGTGAACAATTGTAATGTGCTTAAAGGGACAATCCCAGCATTTCTTTGTTTACATTCTGCAATGTTTACCTTGAGCGGTGTGCAATTCTAAACATGCTCGAGACTTGTCTGAGTAGGGTAGGGGGAGGGTTACCTACAGGACGTTTCAGCCTTTTAATCACAGTGCTTCTTATTTTCTGATCTACTCACAACACCTTTTAGGTTGAGCCATTCATTATTTTAGCTTGTGGCTTGTTAATTTCAAAGAAAGGTGTCTTCTAAATGTTTTTAATGACCTGCCTTCTCTTGACTTCTAGTTTCTGTGGAAAGGATTAGTAAACAGAGTTATTCCGTATTTTTTGAGATGTTAATTAGCTTAGCCAGTGGCTTTTGTTTTCACCAAACAATAGTACTTCGTGGATTTTATTAAAGCATGTGTGATTCAGCTCACAAACATTACTACATGGAGTTCTCTATTCCTTACATTTCATGTTATTTGCTGCCTACTTTGGAATCTACATCAAATGTACTTTATAGTACAGGCATTGCATCTTTCTGAATTACTGGATTTGTTCATTGTCAGTTTCTTTTGCTCTGTCTTTTAACAATCTGTGCAGTTTTTTCTCATTCAAAATGAGAATGAAACCATTTTATTTGTCTGGCAGTGCCATTCTCCACAGATGTATTATATAATTTTTTTCTGTTAGCTTCACTTGACCTATTATTTTTTCATTCTGAGTTCTGCATTTCCAAGTATAGCTGCAGCCTGTTGTTTCATTTGTTTAGTTATTAGTCCTACAGGCTGCAATCCAAATTTCTCTGGCAGAGGTTATACAGCAAAATGACAGCACTGCCACTTTATTTGAGCTGTAACACGTTCCTCCCTTTCATATCACTGCAGTAAAGTAATGAAAGCTAAATGTAATATTTTCTTCAGTACATGCTCTTGACTGACTCCTCTGCTTGCTTTTCAACAGTTTCAAACAGTGAGATTCCCATGAGTGATGCTTTCATACATTGCATTGCATGTCTGCAGTCCATTTCTGATGCTACTATCTGCAGCTTTATTACCATTCTGTTATGCATCACTGCCTTTCATTTTGTTCTGATCAAGATTCACTGTTTCTTGACTACCTTACCAATTATATCATTTAATTTCTGAGTCCCTTATTTTCTTTGCCAGTGGTTCTAAATATAATGGAAATTAGCAAATGGGAGAAAGACACCCCTGCCTGGTTCCTCTGCTCAAGCAGTGATTATCAAAGAGGACCCCCGCCCATTTTAGTTTTCACCTCCAATCCCTCATATAGCCTCCTAATCAACCTTACAGTTTGATCAGGGAATGAAAATGCTTCCATTGCTCTGCTCCTAAAGTCCCAGCCTACTCTGTCCAATGCTTTCTCTGCATCAAGATCAACAGCACTGGAATTTTCTTACATTCTGCTTGCCTCTGGATCATCAGTGTTCTGTTAATGTTGTCAAATGTTTGCCTCCCCGCCACAAAACCACATTGACCCATATCTATCAATGTTTGGCACCACTTTTGCCATTCTCTTAGCCATTACAGACGTAAACACTTTATAATCATGGTTTAGTATTGAAATACTGTCGGCCTGTATGAAGCTGGATCTGATGGATCTTTACCCTCTTTAGGTATTACAGTTACCACTGCTTTCTTCCAGGATGTTGGTACTTCTCCTCCTCTTAAAATACTGTTAAACAGAACCTTACAGATCTTTATCAGCTTTTCCCTTCTAACTTCCAAACTTCCACAGGAATACCATCCATTCCTGGGGACTTTGCTGTAGATTGGTTATACATCACCATTGTTAGCTTATCTCTTCCTATCCTAACTGCTCACTTAGTACTTACCTATGAATTGGAGAAGCCTGGATAATGAATTCAGTGTGAGACTAGGATAAAAATGTCCCCCAGTACCTTAACGACCATGACATACAGTTTACCTGAAGCTATTTATTTTCATTTGGTAAAGTTTTCTTTTTGTCTAAGGCTCTCCCAAATCATGTTGCATGTGAATACAAAAAGTATGGTGCAAGCCAACAGTGATGCTTCATGTACTGTGGTCAGACATACCACACTGCCAAAAATCACTCATTATTTCCTCACATCCACTTAGCCTCAATGCAGAGCCATAGTAGATTTGGAGCTTATCCTGAACAGAGTTCCACCAATGAAGTGCCAGGCACATGGACACACAATACAGTAAGAACAAGTGAAGAAGTGTAATTTAATTGCACATTATGTCATTGAATGTGGGAGGAAATGCAGCATCAAAATTCACAAGCAGATGTTACAGAGTCAGCTAAAGTGCCACCACTCAGAACTGAACTGGTGACATAAGTAATGCAAGGCAGTAATATTGAGTGCTTCATGACTGTGCTATTTTGGATACAAATTAGCATGTAGCTAATACGAAGATTCTGGTCCGCCGGAATAAGCTAAGTAAAATACAGCTTTCATTCATAATCCCATGACACAGGTATAGCATACTCAATAAGTGATCTAAAGCAGACTTTAGCACTTCATTGATGCCTAATGAAAAAGTTTCCTCCAGTGATCCATTTAGCAGTTTGTCCTTGCCTGCACAAGCACTTCTCTGACACCAGATGAAACATTTCCCTCTGTGATGCCTGTGCACTGGCCCAGCAATCAAGGAGTCTCAATTCTCACCACTAACACCAGTGAGTGGCATCCATATAGAGAATTTTTTTTATTTTTTATTTTATTTTACATTTGTTGACCGGGATAGTCTGACTGGATGCATGTCCATTTTCAGCGGAGGCCCGGGGAGAAAAGCTCCAAGAGTAAGCAGATACAGCATTACATAATACCAGCATTACATATTACAAACAGGCTATTTACAGTGATTACATAAGTAAGCAAGTTAAACAAGTTCCACAGGTTAGAGTTAATCCTGAGCGTAAATCAGGATTAAATTAAATTACACAGTAAACTGGTTAACAGATTTTTACACATTCTAGAGAGAGTTAGCCAGGCTTGATACACTGACATAGCCAGTTAAGTGCCAAATGTTGTTTGAGTCTAGTTTTAAATTGACCTAAGGTAGAAAGCAAGGTAATATCAGCTGGAAGAGAGTTCCAGGGTTTACTTACAGAGTTTGCAAAGAGAGAGTCACCGGCCGTGTTATTAATTTTGCTAGCCTGAATTAGTAGTTTGTTAGAGGATCGAAGCGGTCCAGGATTGTTATAGGGGGTGATAATATTTTTAAGTGCATGAGTATTGTCCGGATTATAGAGGATTTTATAGGCCATAATCAGTTGGTTATACTGGATTAGGCTGGGTAGTTCAAGCCACCCAAGCTGATTTGGATTGATGCAATGATGTCTCCTAAAAGGCAGCCCAGTGGCAAACCTGGCAATGTGGTTGTAGCAAATTGAGAGTTTGTTAAGGACAGTCTTGTTTAAATTTGAGAGTAAAGGGAATGCATACAGAAGGGTTGAAGGAAGGTGAGAGCGAGCTATGACAATTTTAGCTGGAGGGGTTAGGAAGGCTTTTATTCTGTAAAGTGACCCTAGTTTTTTATTGATGATTTTGATAGTTTGGTTAACATGCAGGTAGAATTTTAGATTATTATCTATGATGACACCTAATAGTTTTGTAGAGGGGTCAGGGGAGATTATTGTACCATCATTGGAATTTATGGTAAAGGTGAAAGCGGTATACCTACGTGTTGGTGAAAATAACAGCATGTTAGTTTTTTTGGGATTTAGGATCAAACGACATTCAAAAAGCCAGTTTTTTATTGTATTAAAGGTGGTCTGGGTAGCTGACCATAACTCTACTGGAGATGTGGCCAAGCAAATCAGAGTAGAGTCATCAGCATACTGGATACAGCTGACTTTTGTGATGACAGTATAAAGGTCATTAATGAAGATGGAGAACAGCAAGGGCCCTAGTATAGATCCTTGTGGTACTCCAAGGGTGTTAGGTAGAAGTTTAGAGAGTTTGTTCTGCCTGAGGACAGCCTGCTGTTGACCATTCAAGAAGGATTGAAACCATTGAAGGGCTCTAGTATCTAGACAGAATGTTTGCAGGGTGTGGATTAAAAGTTGGTGATCAACCATATCGAATGCCTTGGACTGTAGCTGACCAAGTTCGCAGATGACTGCAAACTGGGCGCCATAATTGACTCTCCAGCTGACACAAGCATCCTCCAAAAGGACCTCATAGAAACAGACAACTGGTGCCAGAGCCATGGCCTCAAGCTAAATGCCAAAAAGTGTATAGTCATCCCCTTTGGCAAAAACAAAGTGCCCACAAATTACCACATAGGTGGTAATCCATTAAGTACAGAAGAAGTAATTAGGGACCTGGGGACCCAAGTTGATAGCAATCTCTCATTTGACAACCACATGGCCAAAGTGGTTAGAAAAACATTTTATATAGCCCACCTAATCATGAAGGGATTCACATCTAGATCAGGGAGGTCATTGTGCCTCTTTACTCATCCCTCATCAGGCCCATAATTGAGTACAATGCCCCTTTGGGATGTACCTTACCAGGCACCTGCAGCAACTGGAAAGACCCCAAAAGTACCTCACCAAGAGGATCAAAGGGCTCAAACAGATGCCATATGCTGCCCGGTTAAAGAAACTCCAGCTCTACTCAGTGGCATACCGCCTGTTCAGAGGCGATCTGTGCCTGACGATAAAGCCATGTCCAACCCGAATTAATGGACATGCTGCACCTCAGAAAATCCAAATCCCATCG